>NC_084618.1:46222840-46517840 GCF_033978795.1 Nerophis ophidion
ACAAAAAAAAAAATACACACATTTGTGGCGGTATTGGCAGATTGAATGGAGCGTGGTCAGAACGCCTTACTCTAATCACCAAAAATGATTCCCGGGCGCAGCCACCGCTGCTGCCCACTGCTGCCCACTGCTCCCCTCACCTCCCAGGGGGTGATCAAGGGTGATGGGTCAAATGCAGAGAATAATTTCGCCACACCAAGTGTGTGTGACAATCATTGGTACTTTAACTTTAACTTGAACTGTGGAAAGAACATCAGACTCTGAATTTGCAAGACAAGATCAGTGATAATACAATGTCAATGCCGCCATAATCCATCTGCCAGTCGCATTTTCTTCCCGGAGCTTCACGACGTAAACAAGGTAATTATTGGGAGGTGGTGGAGTTGAACACGGAGGCTCATCAAGGAGCTACACGGAGGCAGTTGAGTAGAGAGTGGTACTACCGCGCCAATCCTCATTGGCGGTGTGTTGAAAAAACGTAATAAAAAAGGCCAGGCCCCTATTGTTGGGACACCAATCACCCAAACCTGCAATGTGTGAACGCCCCTAAAGACGTGTGTTACATTCTGACGGCTCCTTCTTTTCCTGATTGCTCACACATGTTAGCCTCGCCGTATTACACTTTGTGCTGCATATCGTAAAGATGCAAAGTACTGTATAATAAAGCTTCATTTGTTTTCTTTTTCCGTTGTACTTTTTGCCCGAGGTCCTGTTTTATTCCTAATTTAAAAAATAGCTCTGCATGTATCCCTTCACCTCTTATCTGCATCCCTTGGTCCAACTACTACAGAGCGTTACAAAACCAAAGCGACATCATAATGCTTTTTAGAACAAAGCTTTTTAGAACAAAGCTTTGCAGCCTACATTAGTTCTGTTACGTTATAGCATCCCCAAAAACCAAAACATTTAAAAGCAATACTGAAGTTTATGCATCTTTTAAATAAAAGTAACTAACATATTTTTAACACCTTTCAGAATTGAATTTAAGACCTTTTATGAGATTGTAGGATACTTTTTAGACATTTTTAGGCCTAATATGTAGTATTTATTACTACTTTTTGTTTTTTCATTACACATTACTTCTGTTACTGTATGTAAAAACCTGCACAGCAACAATGTGGGATAATTAAAAGTCTATCCTATCCTATCCTATGTCCATTTAAATATATTGACTAGAAATTAGAAATACATACTATATATAGAAGACCAGTGTGTATATATATATATATATATATATATATATATATATATCTTGATTGGATTATCCAGAGAATAGTGCTTGATACCGTGGTAGAGCGCAATATGATTGAGGGAACCCCTCATGAAACAGTTCTGTAGAGATGAAGTAGTCTTGTGATTTTTCACACACACACACACACATATATATATATATATATATATATATATATATATATATATATATATATATATATGTAGGTGTGGGAAAAAAATCACAAGACTACTTCATCTCTACAGAACTGTTTCATGAGGGGTTCCCTCAATCATCAGGAGATTTTAATGGAAGCATTCACATACAATGGTTTATATAGAGCACAGAGTGGGTGGGTACAAGCAGGCGTAGGGTGTGGTGATTGGCTCATGTGTTACCTAGGAGGTGTTTCCGTTTGTGGCGGCATGTTGAAATGATTTCACTGCGCTTGTTGAGGGATGATAAATCTGGATGATATATAATAAACAGTTTCTCTTTTAAGCATAGGTTGCATCTTTTATTACCACTGTTGTAAGGTGAGCTGGATGCAAGAATTTGCCATTTTATTGAATATTCAACATTATTGTCTTTGAGGTTCCAAATGTGTTTGCTGAGTTCTGTAGAATTCTGCAAAATCTGGTTTCTAAAGGAGGCGTTGTGATTATTCCATCTTGTTTTGAACGCTCCTTCGGTTAATCCTACGTACGTGTCGGATGTGTTAATGTCCTTGCGTATTACCTTTGCTTGGTAAACGACTGATGTCTGTAAGCACCTTCCGTTGAGAGGGCAATCAGGTTTCTTGCGACAGTTACATTCATTATTGGTTTCAGAGTCGTTTAGTCTGGGGGTAGGCAGTCCTTTTGCAATTGCTTTGTTGTGGTTTGAAATGATTTGTTGCATGTGATTCATACCGCTGTAGCTCAGTTTAATGTTGTTCTTGTTGAATATTTTTCTTAGGGTGTTGCCTTTGGGGAAGTGTTTGTCGATCAGAGTGAGGAACTTGCGGCCGATGTTGGTTGAGACGTCTTTGCTGAATGGCGGATTGTACCAGATGATGTTGTTTCGTTTTCTGCTCTTTTTTGGTTGGTTTCCTGGAGTGGGTTCATAGGTGAGGGTGAAGTTGTATCCGCTTTCATCAAGTGCTTTCTGGTATGGGGGGGTTGCTTGGTCGAATTCAGCTTTGCTGGATGACAGCATCGATAGCCTTTTATTAATTCCGGTAGGTATTCTTTTCGTGGTGGTGGGTGGGTGGTTGCTGTCATGGTGCACGTATTGGAGTGTTGTGTTGGGTTTCGTGAATGGTTGGTAGCTGTTAATTCTCAGGTTGAAAGTGACGTCGAGGAAGTTGACGGTTTGCTTGTTGGCTTCGATCGTGATCCGTAGGCCGTTTTCTTTGAAGATTTGGCATATGCGCTTCTTGGTGTTCTCGCTGCTCCTTGGCGAGGCGCGGCACACTGCCAGTCCGTCATCACGGTAAATACCAAGGTTCAGGTTGAGGCTAGCAAGCTGGGAGAGGAGGAAACTCCCAACGAGTTCGCACGTTTCTGCTCCGTCAAAACTCCCCATAGTAACGTCAAACGTTGAATTGTTCTTTTTTTGCCATGGTGTACTGTTGTGGATGAGTATGGAGTTCTTTGCGTGGATGATGATGTTTCTTTCGTTGCCTGTGATTGAGTCGTAGTCCGAGGCGAAGTTTAGTGCTTGGGTCAGTAGGTCTTGCGTGATGGAAGGGTAAAATTCTTCGATGTCGAAGGAGATAAAGTTGTGTTGTTGTTTGTCTTGGATGTTGTTAAACCATTTGATTACTGCTGCCGTATTTCTCCATTGGTTGAGTGGTGTTTTGTCCTTGATTTTTGCGTTGATTCTGTCCAGGATTATTTTGCTGATTTTTCCTATTTCGGATTTAGTTGGGTTTATTAGTCGGCATGTTGGGTTATTTGCGAAGTTGGGTTTGTGGTCCTTCAATGTGATGAAGGCTTCTTTGTTGGCTGTGGCGTCCACCCTGTCCTCAATATTCAGTTCGGTTGCGATCCGCTTGTTTTCCAAGTGGATGTTCTGTAAAGTGTTGGGTTGCGCTTTTTTGTATGATTTGGTGATGCTTTTGTCCAGTAAAGAGTTATGTTCTGGTATGTCCATTCTGTAGAAGTTTGTGGTTTTATCGGCGGCTATGATGAGGTTGCTTACTTTCTTGATGCGCTCCGTGTCATTTTTCAGCTTGGTGAGGAATGGGTTGCGGGCTGGCTTAAATTTGACCGATTGTATCATTTTGAGCATGTCGTTCTCAAACTCCTTTAATTCCTTGACTGTGGGTGGGTTCTTGGTAGATTTGAATCCGTAAGTTTCCTTTTGCGTTCCTTTTGTTTCAGGGTGGAGGAAAAAGTGTGCTTTCCACCGCATCCTTCTTAGGAAGTGTTCCGTCTTTTCTATGAGTCTTTGCTTGTAGTCCTTCTGCGCGGGTATGGGAATGTTCTTCGTGGAGTAGTCGATGCTGAACTTTTCCATTTCGGATCGTCGTACAGTGCTCAACAAACGTGCGAACTCGTTGGGAGTTTCCTCCTCTCCCAGCTTGTTAGCCTCAACCTGAACCTTGGTATTTACCGTGATGACGGACTGGCAGCGTGCCGCGCCTCGCCAAGGAGCAGCGAGAACACCAAGAAGCGCATATGCCAAATCTTCAAAGAAAACGGCCTACGGATCACGATCGAAGCCAACAAGCAAACCGTCAACTTCCTCGACGTCACTTTCAACCTGAGAAATAACAGCTACCAACCATTCACGAAACCCAACACAACACTCCAATACGTGCACCATGACAGCAACCACCCACCCACCACCACGAAAAGAATACCTACCGGAATTAATAAAAGGCTATCGATGCTGTCATCCAGCAAAGCTGAATTCGACCAAGCAACCCCCCCATACCAGAAAGCACTTGATGAAAGCGGATACAACTTCACCCTCACCTATGAACCCACTCCAGGAAACCAACCAAAAAAGAGCAGAAAACGAAACAACATCATCTGGTACAATCCGCCATTCAGCAAAGACGTCTCAACCAACATCGGCCGCAGGTTCCTCACTCTGATCGACAAACACTTCCCCAAAGGCAACACCCTAAGAAAAATATTCAACAAGAACAACATTAAACTGAGCTACAGCTGTATGAATAACATGCAACAAATCATTTCAAACCACAACAAAGCAATTGCAAAAGGACTGCCTACCCCCAGACTAAACGACTCTGAAACCAATAATGAATGTAACTGTCGCAAGAAACCTGATCGCCCTCTCAACGGAAGGTGCTTACAGACATCAGTCGTTTACCAAGCAAAGGTAATACGCAAGGACATTAACACATCCGACACATACGTAGGATTAACCGAAGGAGCGTTCAAAACAAGATGGAATAATCACAACGCCTCCTTTAGAAACCAGACTTTGCAGAATTCTACAGAACTCAGCAAACACATTTGGAACCTCAAAGACAATAATGTTGAATATTCAATAACATGGCAAATTCTTGCATCCAGCTCACCTTACAACAGTGGTAATAAAAGATGCAACCTATGCTTAAAAGAGAAACTGTTTATTATATATCATCCAGATTTATCATCCCTCAACAAGCGCAGTGAAATCATTTCAACATGCCGCCACAAACGGAAACACCTCCTAGGTAACACATGAGCCAATCACCACACCCTACGCCTGCTTGTACCCACCCACTCTGTGCTCTATATAAACCATTGTATGTGAATGCTTCCATTAAAATCTCCTGATGATTGAGGGAACCCCTCATGAAACAGTTCTGTAGAGATGAAGTAGTCTTGTGATTTTTTTCCCACACCTACATATTGCGCTCTACCACGGTATCGAGCACTATTCTCTGGATAATCCAATCAAGACATATATATATATATATGTGAGTGTGTGTGTGTGTTAGGTTTTTTTTCCAGAACATTGGTACACTAAAACAATGAGGAAGCAACATGTGTTATTTTTTGTTTTAATTACACTTTTAGTTACACTTGAGACAATGTTGCACCTTTCGGACACAATGCCAAAAGTCTTCTTGCTTGTCAAAGTTGTTCTATCAGCTGGATGTCTGACAGCAATCATATCCAAATTAGCTGACTGCCATTTGCCCTGGCTGGAGTGTTGCAAAGCTTGTTTTGATGCTTCTTTTGTTATCAATGTTGAGAGAAAATAAAACCATGTTTACATTCAAACATACAGTAAGTCCTCTTAAAATGTGTTTCAAAAGCCATCAAGGCAGTGTTGTCGAGCTTTGGAAATGACAGCGCACAACCGTGACGTCATCCGAGGAGTACAAGTCTCTGTTTGTGCCGTGTACACGCATACGCTAAGCGGAGAGTTTTGGAACTCTTCACCTTGGCCAGCATTTGCAAAAGTCTGCGCTTTTAAAGACAAAAGTATGTGTTTGCATGTCAACAAGAGGACTAAAAACAGAGATAGGTATGCGTTTACTCTGTGTCCGTGTGCATGTGGATAAGGCCTTACTTACTGACCTTATTTTAACCAGAAAGTCGACGCATTGACATACAATTAATGTTGCAAATCATATTAACCATTCGTAATCCTCATCAGCATTCTGACATGAGCATTTAGTACTCAAATAATCCTTAATTTTAGTTTTAAACTGCCTCGTATTTACCGTAATTTCCGGACTATAAGCCGCTACTTTTTCCCCTCGTTCTGGTCCCTGCGGCTTATACAACGGTGCGGCTTACGGTAACCAGGGGCGCGCACTACTGAGGATGGGCGAGACCGAGGCAGAAATCTGGCGCCAGGTAACGAGAGCAAAACAAACAGTAGGAGAGCGGGACTGTTGCATCGTGATGATGAAGAGCACGGCGTAAAGGCTGACGAAGCCGGAGCCGTTGATTCCACTGACGAAGAGGAAGGTTTTGAGAGCGAGAACAAAGGAGAGAGAGTGGCTGACTACGCCATTTTGGACCTGTTCTTCTCCGACACCGACGAAGAGGATTTTGGTGGTTTTAATACGCAAGAGGAAGACGATGACACAATGATTAAAGACTGACTTTTCATATACCGGTAGTAGGCTGGTTGTTTTGATAACGTAAACGGCCGCTGGACTGCACTTTTACTGCCGTGTTACAGGCGAGCACTTTGTATTACTTTGCACCGTTGTATTATTTGTACTCTGCACGAATGCTGTTCGCCATGTCAAAGATGTGAAAGTGTGACTGAATGTTTGAAAGATTTATTGTTAATAAATGGGACGCTTTGCGTTCCCAAACAGTCATCTCTGTCCCGATAATCCCCTCCGTGGTAGCAGGAACCCCTATATACTACGGTAATTCCACATCAAAACGCCTGCGGCTTATAGTCAGGTGCGGTTTATATACGGAGCAATCTGTATTTTCCCCTTAATTTAGCTGGTGCGGCTTATAGTCGGGTGCGCCTTATAGTCCGGAAATCATGGTAGTTCAAGGTGACACTGCGGTTTACACCACGCTGAGGCTGTGGGTTCATCCCAAATGAGTCCAAGTTAGTCATGTAATTAGTTTGCCAAAAGTTCAGGACAGAGTAAAACGTGTATTTTCACAACTCTCAAGCACCCAGCATGCGAGTCAACCACTTGTGAGACACACTGGTCTTCCCGCAAAAATAAAATAAAAAAGGTAAGCGTTTTACGACCTGTGTCTCCAGGAAACGCTGCTGCCACCGTGCTCAAGCGTCATCCACAACATCCGTATTAGAGGAAATCTTAATAAATACCCTGCGCCCGAAGCTGTGCCACCAGAATAAGACTGTGAATCACCACGGAACCAACACCCTTCACAGATATGCACCTAAATAATAATTTACTTTTATGTATGCAAATGTCCTGTAAGTGTTGTGTCCATGTGTCTATTATTGGCCCTCTATGTAATATCTTAAACTCATCTACACGTACCGTATTTTTCGGGTTATAAGTCGCAGTTTTTTTTCATAGTTTGGCCGGGTGTGCGACTTATACTCAGGAGCGACTTAAGTGTGAAATTATTAACACATTACCGTAAAATATCAAATAATATTATTTAGCTCATTCACGTAAGAGACTAGACGTATAAGATTTAATCGGATTTAGTGATTAGGAGTGACAGATTGTCTGGTAAACGTATATCCATCCATTTTCTGCCTCCTGGTTTTGGAGTATAAATATGTGGGGTTTTGGCCCCAACCGCTAGAATAGATCTGACCAATCTAGGTCTATGAGCACGAAACTGATGAAGCCTAATTGGATGAGCAGCGAAACGTCTTTTAAAACAAACCAAACAGTCCAGTTGCAATCGATTGAATGTCCTGAGATGATAATGACCTGGATGAATGAGAACATCCATATTTTAGGATGTCATAGACATACAAGGATTTCTTAAAACAATAAATCTATACAACCTTTATTCAAGCTCTAAAGAGAAGGAGCAGGAATAGTTATCGTTTTGTAGGCCGAAATGTTAGGGCACGTACACGGTCTGCTGCTCTTTTATCAACACACACCGCTGGACACGCCCATACACGCTTTGCTTCTGCTGCCATGCGCCGACACAGCTGTGCGCAATCATCCGTCAACACACCTGCTGTTGATGACACCACTCCCCATAAAAACCAGCGTGCCCAGAGAACCAACGCTGTAACGTAATCTCTGCTTGCAGTAAGCTTTCGTCTCTGGCTCCTCACCTTTGTTTGTTCGCTCCTAGTGACCTTCAACCCTTGTGCTCATTTGTTCCTGTTGCTTCTCTTTTTTTCCCCAGAATTCCCTCCGTCGCCTTAGAAGTGAGCTGTGCGCCTCACTTCTCTGGACCCCTCTGGATCCTGACTGCCTCCCTTGATCCTCGACCCCCCCACCTTGGACTCGGACCTCTTGACGCCCCTCTCAGCCCCACGGACCCCCGCCTGTACCACGGATTCTCCCACCTGCCTCGCCCAACTGGACTGGTCGCCTTCCCACTCAACACTCACAACAACCACTTGTAAATATTCAATGTAACACTAAGTGATGGGTCTGGCAACACCGATGCATCGGCGCATGCGTCGAGGTCATAGAGCGAAACCACATGACCGATCATGAGCTGTTTTGGTCACGTGACCGATTCGCGAACTGTGTTGCACTGACACCAGCGCGCCAACATGTTTATAAGGAAGCGCATCTGTCAACGAGATGCTGCTGCCAACAGAGTCGCCGCACTTCTGTCGTTGGTCATTTGTCATTTATCGTCGTTGAAATAATTTCCACCGTGTGGGAATATTTTGATCATATATCAGAAAAAAAGTTATTTGTGTTCATTTCCTTGTCGTTTCATTCTGTTCTCTCAAAGTTTCTAGAATCGTCCCACCCACACAAACAACCTATTTGTTACATTAAAAAGCAGCAATAATCCAATCTCTTCGATAGCTCAGTTGGTAGAGTGGAGGCCTGTAGTTGTTTATGCTGAGTTCCTTAGGGAACTTGTTCAAATCCTGCTCGAACCCATTACCTTTTTACCATGAATTGATTAACGTGGACCCCGATTTAAACACGTTGAAAAACTTATTCGGGTGTTACCATTTATTGGTCAATTGTACGGAACATGTACTGTACTGTGCAATCTACTAATAAAAGTTTCAATCAATAGTGCGTATTCAGAGCGCATTAAAAATAAAAATTAACAAAAATTCCCAGTCCACTAGTATCCTCATTCACAACACATTCTCTTGGATTTCCATGTTATGACACATGTGCATACATTTAGTGGTCAATTGTACGGAATATGTACTGAACTGTGCAATCTACTAATAAAAGTTTCAATCAATCACTTTCACATTATTTATCGACTGTATCTAAAAAAGATAAAAATATATTTTTATTTAAATGAAGATATGAAATACAATGACTTGGTTTATAATATTGTATATACTAGGTCATAACATCAGTGTCAGTTGAGTCGGTCCATAGGTTGCCTGTACGGATGTTTAATGTCCAGCAGATGTCAGTATTTAGTGACACAGTATTGACACAGTGTCAATACAGTTTTGCAATGTGTCGAAACGATACATGACGCCTCATCAACACCCATCACTAGTAACACTTCACATAGTCTTGCAAACATACACAGTAGCATACACACTCCACCACATCATCAAGCTCAAAATAAACCGAGCTTTTCTCCTGTTGCTGTGTTGTCTCCTTACCCACCATCCATAACACAAGGACCCCTAACTGGTGAATAGATGGACCCCTTACTTATACATCGTGCATAAAACAAAAATAAAAAGAGGGCCCTCGGTTACACATACTTTTTTCCCTGTGGTTTTCTTGCGGGTGTTTCTACCTTCTTAAAATATTGTCCCAGGTTAGTCAGAAAAGATAACCTCCTCTTCAGCTCTCATATCTTCTTACGGCACAGAATCAATGCGCCATTTCCCACTGCAGGAACTTTTACAGCAACTTTCCCATTTCTCCGGTAAATGAAATACCCTCCTGTGTTTCCACCAAAAACCACCCGGGTAAAATAAAGTTCCAACTGGAAGTAATTTAGTCCCTGTTCGCTAAAAAGGACTTTGGAAATTTCCTGCAGGAACTTTTTTATGGGTGGACTATGCTGTCGGACGCTGATTGGTTGAACACAGTTGGGGTGTTTCTAAAACTGTATTTAGCCGCCATTACCGTATTTCTTGTGTATTACATGACAAAGGAGAGGGGGGGAAAATGAAAGGAACTTTTGAGTTGCACAATTTTTTTATGGGGCATCTGTGCTGAAGAAGGCTGATTAGTGGAACTGTCTTGCATGGTTTTAGCCATACTGTTCAAAGTAGTTTGCAGTTTCAAGCTGTTTGTTATTTTTTAGAATAGAATAGAAAGTACTTCATTAAACCCTGGGGATTATAAGCTTCAATTCTATACGCAAAGCTACGAGAAGTGAACACTCTTTTAAACATATTTACAGAGGAATATTGAGTGTTTAGCTGGACTTTGGAACGGCGACTGAAGCTGCTCACTTAGACTCTGCAACCTGTTTTTTGAGGATGAATGTGAAATAATAGCAAAATTAAACAAGTGGAATAAAGGTAAATCACATAAAATATTCACTATTTACTTTTTTACATGCTGTAAAAGTAGTGACATGCCATTTGTGTTGATAGTCCTAACCAGAGTTAACCAAACGCTAAAGCTAACAGGTTAACACTAAATCTGGTATGTTCATATTTACCCTGACACTGACTTTTATTTTTTATGTTATTTACAGCTGAAATGCACTGTAGCGAATCAGCTGACCCTCATTCATTTTTCATTTACTGATGGGTCAATGTTCTGTTTTGGACACTGTGGACAAAAGCCTTACTTTTTACGTAAGAATCAGGACACTTTGTTTTTTTAAATTATACAAACTTTCAACACTAAATTGGCCCTAGTGTGTGAATGTAAGTGTAAATGTTGTCTGTCTATCTGTGTTGGCCCTGCGATTAGGTGGCGACTTGTCCAGGGTGTACAGCGCCTTCCACCCGAATGCAGCTGAGATAGGCTGCAGCACTCCTCGAGGACCCAAAAGGGACAAGCGGTAGAAAATGGATGGATGGATGGATGGATGTATCTTAATGCTTTGTGTTTTATTTACTTACATTTTACATGTAGAAATTTACTGCATCACTCATATGTCATTGGCCTGATTTGTATGACCTACCCTGAACTTTGAAATGTGGTGTAAACACACAGGAACTTAAAGGTTCCAGGAACTTAAAAGTTCCTGAATTTTTGATGGAAAAGACTAAAACTTGTTCGCAATTAGAGACGGAATTTATAACTTTTTGTAGGGAGTCGCGTCTTTAGCAGCTGTTTATTTCAAAGAGTAGTTCAAATGATTGTCTTTATTTATTTATTTAAGTGGTTTTCATCAAGGAAATGATCACTTGTGGCAGTAAAAAAATAAGAGTTTGGTCAAAACATATAAATGTCTACATGACGCCAATTTAGACACTAATGGTGAGAATTATTTTTGAAATATTGATAATGTCATTTGGTTTTGTTTTCATAAACATTCTACAAGATGGTGTCATTTCCCCTTTCTTTGACAGTGACGTGACTATGTCCACTTTACATTGCTACATTCATCACCCCCGCTGAAGTGCATCCATATGCTACATTTCCTTTGACTTTTGTTCATTTTGTTTTCTTTTGCAGTTGCTAATACCTATTTTTAATTCAAAATACAGTGGGTAAAAGGCTCCAGTAGATTCAGGTGCTTAATAAAACTCTACGTTCACTATCTGTGCATTTCACATGAATAAGAGCCTTCTCTGGACGACTCTAAATCGGTGATGTCATTACTCCTTCAATAAATAAAGCCAATAAAGCTGATTCTCATTCTGGGAGGTCAATTTGCATAAAGAGCGGCTCTCAAATGAACAAATTACAACTGCAAATTGGTTCTCATCGTTCACTTGAAAGAGTCGTTCAAAAGACTCCACTTTTTCGCGAATGTCACGTCTGTTATCGCAATAATCAAACAATTTTTAACAAAGGTTTGTCACACCGCGGTGAGAGAAGTCTTGTCTTGTTTGCTTTTTGTCTTGTGTGTTGCATATTTTTATTTTGAAAAACAACCCCTCTTGTTCCAGATCACGGGTCCTTCTTTTTGTGTCACCAGTCTGACGTCATCCCTGACCCTTGATTGTTTCCACCTGTTTCCCATCACCATCATGTCCTACTTAAGCTCATGCCTCCTCTTGTCCTGTGTCAGATCGTTTCGTGCTTACGTGTCTTTTTAGCGTCCATGCCCATGTTCATGTCGACATACTTGTCTTCCTTTTTTCCTAGTTTTTCTTCTTTGGATCGAGAAATCATTTGCTGTAATTTTGAGTTTACTTTTTCCTCCTTCGAGCGCCCTTTGTCATCATAGCCTTCGTCCAACCTAATTGAGTGTTTGTGTTTTTCTAAATTCCTTTTATTCCTCATTGATTGAGTGATTTTTTGTTTATCCGTATTTATATATAGATAGCCTTTTTGTTTTTTTCTCCTGTTGGAGCGCTTTATATTATTATATTAGATACGTTATTGTAGTTCGTTCTTTTGTTAGTTACTTCCTCCTATTTTTTGGAGTGATTCTTGGTCTGCCTTTTTCCGGAATTATTTCCGCGGAATTTTTGTTAATTATTTAATGCGAAATACTTTTTGCTCTGGAGGTTAAAAGTCATTTCAAAATAAAAGCTTTTTTTTGGAACTTCCTCTCTGCATCTGGGTCCACTCCTTATTCCAAGTTGTGACAAGGCTCAGCTAATATTTGAGGCCATCTATTCTCACTGAGCATTTGTTGTAACCCAACATCTAACCTGCTTAGTGGCCTTGTGGTTAGAGTGTCCGCCCTGAGATTGGAAGGTCGTGAGTTCAAACCCGAGTCATACCATAGACTAAAAAAATGGGACCCATTGCCTCCCTGTTTGGCACTCAGCATCAAGGGTTGGAATTGGGGGTTAAGTCACCAAATGATACCCGAGCACGGTCACCGCTGCTGCTCACTGCTCCCCTCACTTCCCAGGGGGTGAACATAGGGATGGGTCAAATGCAGATGATCATTTCATCACACCTAGTGTGTGTGTGACTATCATTGGGACTTTACCTTTATGATGTTCATCTTCACAAAAAATATAGACATGACAACAGTACACAAATACAAATAACCGTGAAAAGTTAAAGAAATGGTATCACTTCAAGACCGTTAAAAACCAAGAGTTCAAGACAGCTATGAACAAATGACAAATTAGTTGAGAAAAACTAAAAAGAAAACTACATACAATTTCATATTGACAGAACGGCTCAAGTCAACAATTGATACCACGCGATTTGTTTCCGCACTTCTGTTTTGTGTCTAAAAAGTACAGTAGGTAGGAAAGTTCATCAGAAAACAGCTTCATCAATCATGAGTGATCATGAAGAAGTATGGACAACAGTAGAATACTTACGATGGTCAGGAGTGTTGATTTTTCTCTGCTTACTCAGTCCTGCCTCTCACGAGAAGACTCTCCTTATCTTAGGCTCTCTTTCTAGCAGATGATGTGTCCCTTTCTGTGATTTTACATTAAATCGTTGCTGTGGGCGCGTGCCATGGCAAGTGCACACTTGCGCTCTGTGCAATATTTTGCCGCGCTGCCGAACAACAGCTCTGAGCAAGACTGAGATGGAGAGAGAGGGTGAAAGAGGAGGAGAGAGAGGGAGGGATATCAGAGGAGAAGGATGCCGAGCAATGTGCGGAGGCATGAGTGCGAGGGGTTGCATTCAGTGTGGGCAGAGCGAGGAGAAGCTCCTATTCACTGCGTGAGGAGTGAGGGCTTACCTTATACAGTTTACTGAAAATAGGCAACAATACATACATTACTGGGTCTAAAAGTACACCATCGAGTTTAATTAATGCACCGAATTGGGATAAAAGGACTAAACATTTTAAAGCTTTGGTCTATGTTTGTGGCCAAAAACTTACATGGCACAGAATGGCCTTCTCAATCAACTGTTTCCCTTTTTACCGAGCAGGCGTCATCAGTTCTTGTTCATAGCCTAGATAGGACAACTCTTGTCTGAGTGGATGATGCAGGATACAAATTGTTTATCCCTTCAGGTGCCCCAAGACAGGGGTGTCCAGATTTTTTACTCAGAGCCACACACTGAAAATTCAAATGATACGTGGGCCATTTTTGATATTTTTCATTTGCATAAGCAATACGATCGATTTGTTTTTAAAGGTGAAAAACGCATACCATGTGTGTTATAGGACTCAGACGACATTTTAAATTTTTCCGTTAAATTCCACCTGTATACTCTTTTATTCTACTATGTGTTATGACACGTCATGACAGGTCACACTTTGTATATTGTTCTTCCCGTGTTTAGTCTCTGATAAGTGATCAGTAGACTCACCTGCCTTTGATCTCTAATCAGAAGGTTTATATGCCATGCAGCTTCGCTTGCCAGACGAGGCTGAATCATTTTCGTTGTTTTGTTTGCTGATTCTTGCGCACGTCTCGGTTGCACTATTTTGACCCAAATACATTTTTACCTGCACGCTGTCTCCTGTCCCCACACCCACTGTATGGATGTGTAAATGGAACTCTGTGTGTGTCAATTTTCTTGTGTTTTTAGTATATGCCACGGGCCGTAAAAAAAATGTTTTGCCGTGGGCCGCAAATATAAGAGGAATGTTTTTTTTCCTTATGTGGTGCAAAACCAAAGTTGTTGAAATAGAATTATGTAAGGCATCTGCCAGCCAACAACAGTCGTTTGAATTTTTAATGTTAATATTACCTTCAGTTGAACCAATAGTCAAGAGTGCACCTGAAACCAAACGTGGCTTTGTTGTTATTTTTATCAAAACTCAAATCACGATTACGATTAACGATTATTCATGATGTGAGGTATAACAGAGAGTTTTCCCCAGGTCGGCAATCTGTGAATATACCATGACATCATCTTATAATTTGTAATTAAATAGTATAATAAAAAGGCTTGATTAACATTATCCATATATTTAAAGACAATTATTCGCATGTTTGTTCATGATTAGTATTAACATGTCAGGTTTTGTTATTAGATGGTGCCTTCAGTTCCAGGGCGCCGTGGCCTTGTTGGTTGGCCGCCATGCCAGCAACTTGAGGGTTCCTGATTCGATCCCAGCTTCATCATTCCTAGTTGCTACCGCTGTATCTTTGGGCATTACACTTCACCCACCTTCTTCCCATTGCCACCCACACTATTCTCGATGTAAAGCGCTTTTAGAACTCTCAAAAGAAAAAGTACTATATAAATATACTTCACTTCATTTATTTACCAATTTTTTATGGGTTTAAAAAAAAAAAAACAGCCATGTTGTGGGGGTGGCCCGCTTGACCAACCTATACATTTATTTGTTTGTAGTGTGAAACATACCTTATTTTCCGGACTACAGAGAACACAACAAATCTTTTAAAGAAAAAAATATTTTTCCATATATTAGCCACACCGGACGACAAGCCGCAGACATATACATTGCAAGATGAGTTAAACAGTGCCTGTAACACGGTAGTAAAACAGTTGATCAAACAAAACAGAAGTCATCATCATTGATCCACTAGCTGCGGAAGCTAGCTCTACAATCAGCTAAACAGACTCAATACCTCCACAGTGATGTATTGGTGAGTATACTGAGGAATTTGTGAAACAGAAACGGTACAAAAAAAATGTCGATGTAAGTGAATTATATTTTTATAGCGTTTTTTCTCTAGTGACTCAAAGCGCTTTACATAGTGAAACTCAATATCTAAGTTACATCTAAACCAATATGGGTGGCACTGGGAGCAGGTGGGTAAAGTGTCTTGCCCAAGGACACAACGGCAGTGACTAGGATGGCGGAAGTGGGGATCGAACCTTCAACCCTCAAGTTGCTGGCACGGCCGCTCTACCAACTGAGCTATACCGCCCCATTGATGCAAAGACAGACATTCATAAATGTGTTAGCATGTTAGGTACAAATATGCATGAAAACTCTCCTACAGACTAGGTAAGTGTGTTCTCCGCTGGCTGGCTCTCCAAATGGTCACTCAGAGAATTTCACGCTTGAATGCACCGTTGTGAGTAGCGACTGTTTTCAGAGTTCAACTGCGTTTGCTTTGTTTTGTTTTTTTACCACTATAAACATGTACTCATGACGTACAACTTATATCGCACATTTAAATGTTTGTATTGGACAAGTACTCTTGCCTCAAAGCTCGTACTACATTTGGCACAATTTTACTCAACACAATACTTTTGCAAAAAATTTACAGTAAGTAAAACCTTCATTGAAATAAATTTCAAAGTGTAAATTGAAAATGTGTCTGGGAGTCTGCCAAATATTTTGGAAATTGATAAATTCACACAATGATTTTCTTCGACATGCCGACTTCCTCTTCCTGGTCGCTGTCATGTGACTCACATCGCAAGTCAAGTCGGACCAATCATGTTCATTTCGTTTTTCTGTCACTTCCTACAGTAATTTCATGAATTTCATACATTTTAAAAACACACCTTAACTGTGAAACCTATTTTTTGTTTATTTGTTTTACAAACCTTCCAACAATACCAACCTTTTTAAAATGGGGTAAATATTAGGAAAGTTATGACATTTAATAAAAGATAAAATCTTGAGCCCCTTTGACTTCGTATTGAAGAGGTTGACCATTAATTTGTGCATGATAACCGGATTTAAAAAAATCATAACTTTCTTTATATTTATCACAGGCAAATGTTAGCCCTGCGATGAGATGGCGACTTGTCCAGGGTTTTTTTCGCCTTCTGCCTGAATGCAGCTGCGATACAGCACCCCTGTGACCCCAAACAGGACAAGCGGTAGAAAATTGTTGGATGGATGGATAAATGAAATCGTCTTAACAAGTCATGTTTGATAATACCTATGCAGACGTCAAACATGCCAGAGACGGTTTAGTAAGTGTCAACAGGTTAAGTTATATCATACTTGCCAACCTTGAGACCTCCGATTTCGGGAAGTGGGGGGTGGGGGGGGGGGGGGGTCGGGGATGGGGCGGGGGCGTGGTTTGGAAGGCATGGTTGGGGCGGGGGCGTGGTTAAGAGGGCAGGGGTGTATATTTACAGCCAATTCACCAACTCAAGTATTTCATATTTATTTCATATATATATATATATATATATATATATATATATATATATATACATATATGGTTATATATGTATGAAATACTTAACTTTCAGTGAATTCTAGCTATATATATTTATTTCATTACATATATAAATAAAGAAATAGTTGAATTTCAGATGGTACCTATCAAATACACAGTAATAAAAACACATTTGTTCTACTGACTGTACTGTGCTTGCTGGTTACTAGAAAAAAAAACACTTACCTTTCACTATTTGAGTAACGTCACTTCTGAGTTTCCATAAGATGGCGCCAGTATGTGGTTTGCCCTGCCGTCTCTCGCTGTCAGCTCTGTTCGTTTTTGTGTTGTTTGTGTCTATTTTCGTTTCTGTCAGCTCACTGCCTGTGTATGACCGTCAAACACTGTTGGATCTTTGCCCCTCTCCCACTGATATGATCAACTTCGACGTTGGTTTTTCGACGTCCCAGTCAGCCTCCTCTCCCCCGCCACCTGCGGGGTGGGTTGTGTGTCGGGCCCCACCTGGATTAGCTGTGCCCTTGGACGTGCCGGCCTCCGCCAGGTTCGGTCTTGTGAACGCAAGATCTTTGACAAACAAAACGTTCATCCTGAAGGATTTCTTCACTTCCCGCGGACTTGACTTCCTCTGTGTGGCGGAAACATGGCTGACAGCCAGTGAGTCTGCCCCTCTTAATGAACTTCTGCCTCCGGAGTGTTCCTACTCTAATTCTCGTCGGTCGTCCGGCCCAAAAGGAAGATGATTAGCAGTCGTTTTTAAAAATGACTTTAAATGCCGTCAGATCCGCCTGCAATCCTCCTTTTCAAGCTTCGAACTGTGCATGTTTGAGATTTTCGGGAGAAAATTTCTTTTGGGAGGTTTTCGGGAGAGGCGCTGAATTCCGGGAGTCTCCTGGAAAATCCGGGAGGGTTGGCAAGTATGAGTTATATTGAAAAATTACAAATGTTGCTTGGAGTCAAGAATGAAGAGTTCATACTAATAGAAACACTATGGATGGCTGGAAAGCTGAACAGCACTCCGGTTGGAAACAAAACAAGCACGGATAAATGGAAGGATACTGCAGAACCTGCAGTGAGCTGATTCATTCAAAAGATGCCACCATAGCACAAACAATAAAACACCTAGTCAGTGTTTGCGCTTGTTTTTTGTTTTTTTCTATAAAATTAGTTTTATTACTGCCGTTAGTGAAGAATAATAATCCATAAACTATCTGCTCCATTTAATAAGCCGCAGGTTTCAACATGCAGGAAAAAGAAGCAGTTTCTAATCCGTAATTTACGGTATATCAAATGAGTAAATACATAAACTTAGCGTTATTTAGTGGAACGATTGAAATAATTCTTCATTGCAATTACATTTTCGCATTCCCTGGATTAATACACATGCGAAGATGCATTGGGTGCATAAATTCCAATGGGGAGCATGTATCGCCAAAACACCAGCAACAAATGGTTGCACTCGGTCTCCAAACTCTATTTAGCACGATGGCTAGCCGTTGTATTGGGACTCCGAGGAGACAAGCATGTTGAGCAGGCGTCCACACCGGCTGCTTTTTTTTTTCTTTTTTTTTTTTTTTGTCCTGTCCAGCTTCTCAGGCAAATCATATAGTTGATGTAGATGCCCATATCGGCTGTTCAGATTTACTTTACAAAAGAGAAGTCTAGGATACTTCTCTTGTTGTCTTATTTGAATGTGACTTTATTAAATGTATTTATATTATCATTTGGTGCAGCCGGGCCGGAGCAGGAGGGGATAGAAAGAGAAAAAAAGGAAGACAGAGGGGGAAATTGTGGGGATAAGAGGGGGATTAGACAGAGGGACAAAAACAACAACAGCAAACACAACAATTACAACAACAACAATAGAACAACACCAGCACATACATAATATGTACAAATATGATCGTAAAAGTGATAGCAGATAAACAGTTAGTGAAATAAATAATATAGTAATGACAATGAGCATTTTTACACTAAAACTGGAGCAATACAAATACCAATAGAAAAAGCGCTATTGATCATGAACAAAACCAATAGATTACCTCTATTATCAACAATAAAGTTGTTCAAATGCAACGATACGTATACATAATGATAGCTAGAAAGATAATTTTTTTAAAAATAAATAAATGGAAAAAAAAAAACTAAAAAAAAGGAAAGAAAAAAAAAAGAAGAAGAAGGAATACCGAAAGATGAAAGGGAAGAGAGAGAGGCAACCTATATTAATCTTGTAGATTGTTATAGTAACAATGATTTAAGCTCTGTCAATATGCCTTGTGTTGCCCAGTTTACTCTAGGGCAACAGCATTGATATATGTTTGATGAAACGTGATTATGTGCATGAGTGTATGTATGCATATGTACTTGTATATGAACAGAATGTGTATATGAATGTTTGTACAGTAAATGTATATGTACAGTATATGTATGTTGGTTTGTACAGTGAATGTATATGTACAGTATATGGATGTTTGTACAGTGAATGTATTTGTACAGTATATGTATGTTCGTACCGTGAATGTGCGCGTGGATGAACGGACTTGGAGTATGTAGATATGTAATGTATTTGTGTATGTATGTGGGAGCGTAGGTACCAATGTATGTACGTTTGTATGTATGAGTAACGGTGTGTGTTGTGTTAGTATATATGTGTTTGTATGTACAATATATTTGACCCCTAGTGTACGTGGGAGCCAGAGTGCGGACCCAGCCGCCCAGAGAGCCCAACCCAAACAGCAGGTGTGGCGCCCAGGGAACCAGGGACCACCCGCCCCACGCAGCCAGCCAGGCCGGCCGGCGGCGGGAACCCCAGAGCCCGGCCCACCGCGCCGCCCGGAAGAGCCGGCAGCAGGCCGCAGACAGACGCGCCCGGCATAGGACAGGGCACGAGAGAAGCAGCGGACGGCCAGACCCCAAGCCAGCGAGAGAGAACCCCCACACGGGCAGAAAGACGGGACGCCCCACCCGGGGGAACCCAGACACTCCACGCAGCCGGACGGGAAGACCGCCCCCGCCCCACCAGCACCTGGGGCCTCCCGACCCCGCCCCCACCCTCGGGGAACACGGCGCGGCCCACACCAGGCCACCCCACCCGAGCCGGCCGTCACAGGACCACCCAGCGCAGGGCCGCGGGGACCACCCACCCCACCCGCAGGGACCCCAACGATGGAGATGGAACAACCAGCAACCGCCCTGTCGAAGTCCCCCCCTGAGGGAGGGGAGAAAAGGAAAAAAAATTTAAATAAAACAAAACAAACAAAAAAAAATTTTTTTTAATTAAAAAAAAACTATTTAATAACAGCAGTGTGGTCTTCAGCACGCGCTGAGGAGATTCCAGGCGGAACTGAAATGAGGCGACCGGATGCAGCAGCCCAGGAAGGTCATCGAGCTCTCTGCACATACACCGTGGCTTCTGGCGTGGGCCGCTTCACGGAGCTTCGAGACGAGCCACTGTTGCTTAAATGCTGCCTGTGAAAGTGCTTTGATATGCAGCAAAGCCTGCTTTTTAAACGTTAATATCGCTGATAATAACCCTCATTTAGTCGTAGCGGCCAAAACCATGATCATGATAAAAACTTAATTAATTGTGCAGTCCTCATGTGGGAGATACAATACACCCCATTTTCTCAACCTTGACATAGACGGCCTTCCTCTCTCGCCTTTCAAACCATGCATTGTATGTACTGAATATGTAAGTTTTGTCCTCAAACAAGTGCTGTTTTTCTTTGAGGTGCAGGTAGACAACTGAGTCTTGACCTGAAGAGTTTACCCGTCAGTGCTTTGTCTGCTCACAGGGCATTTGTCACCAAATTTTATTCGTTCTTTTTTTTATGAAGTTTCTGGTTTTTGGGGTGCACCAGGCTATGTCTCAATATTCATCCATCCATCCATTCATCCATCTTCTTCCGCTTATCTGATGTGGGGTCACAGGGGCAGCAGCCTAAGCAGAGAAGCCCAGACTTCCCTCTCCCCAGCCACTTCGTCTAGCTCTTCCCGGGGGATCCCGAGGCGTTCCCAGGCCAGCCGGGAGACATAGTCTTCCCAACGTGTCCTGGGTCTTCCCCGTGGCCTCCTTCCGGTTGGACGTGCCCTAAACACCTCCCTAGGGAGGCGTTCGGGTGGTATCCTGACCAGATGCCCGAACCACCTCATCTGGCTCCTCCCGGATGGCAGAGCGTCTCACCCTATCTCTAAGGGAGAGCCCCGCCACCCGGCGGAGGAAACTCATTCCGGCCGCTTGTACCCGTGATCTTATCCTTTCGGTCTTGACCCAAAGCTCATGACCATCGGTGAGGATGGGAACGTAGATCGACCGGTAAATTGAGAGCTTTGCCGTCCGGCTCAGCTCCTTCTTCAACACAACGGATCGATACAACGTCCGCATTACTGAAGACGCCACACCGATCCGCCTGTCGATCTCACGATTCACTCTTCCCCCACTCGTGAACAAGACTCCTAAGTACTTGAACTCCTCCACTTGGGGCAGGCTCTCCTCCCCAACCCGGAGATGGCCCTCCACCTTTTTCCGGGGGAAAACCATGGACTCGGACTTGGAGGTGCTGATTCTCATTCCGGTCGCTTCACACTCGGCTGCAAACATATCCAGTGAGAGCTGAAGATCCCGGCCAGATGAAGCCATCAAGACCACATCATCTGCAAAAAGCAAAGACCTGTTTGTTTTGTAGTCAGTAGTCACAGTATTATCTTGGAAATTAACCATAAAACATGGTGTGTGTCTGCACGTGCCTGCTGCTGTGACGCAGAGGATAGAAAAGTTAGTCAAACCGACAGTGGAAGGAATACAAATAAATTAATATGTTTAAACTTCACTGCTGAAGCATTTGTCAGATATGGGAGCAATATGAGTGTAATCGATAGTGCTGATGTTTCAGCAAAATGTTACAGTTTGTTGTTGCAAGGTAGCCATGAAATAAATCACAGGATGTAATTGAACAGAATTATTATTGTGATACTAAAGAGCAGTGGCGTGTGATGCATTTCATACTTGGGCCTTCACTGCGGATTTAACCATCTTAACCCACCTCTTATTACTACTACTATCATGTTGCAATTACACTCATAGTTTGATATAGTGTGGTCTCATATAACATTTTACACATTTTATATAACACGGCCGCGCCATGGACTCCCACTGTTTGCCCGTTTTATTCCACAAGAGTAATATTTTATTTGTATTTATTTTTTTACCAAATGTGGCCTATGGGGGTAGATAATCTCTGAAGGCTTGAGGTCTTCAACAATGATTGCCTCCGCTGCATCCCATGGTGGCGACGCGTTGATCAAGTAACTACTGCCTATCTTTGTCGACGGCTGAATCTATGGCCTCTTCCTTCTCTGCTGTTGCAAAAAGGGTTAAAATGGCTGGGTCATGTGACGAGACGGCCGGAGGGTGAGCTGGTTCGCAATGTCCTCCGCCCACCTCCACTGGCATAAGCACGGTGGCCTGACGATCAAGGAAGTCTTCTTCGAACTCTTGGGTGTGCAGGTGGTCAGCCTGCGCTAGTGGGACCTAGAATTGGTTCGCCATCTCTTGTGACCTTGCACAGGACCGTAGTGCATGGGCCCCCATGGTTTGGAATGTTGTCAGGGCCACTTCCTAGTGGATAGTGCCCACCTCATTCGGTGTGGTGGAAGCACAATCCACTTGTCAGGTCCTACGGAGGCATTATCCACCAAGCAGGTTTAGTTCAGCCGAGCTACGCGTATTCATTTTTCGAAAAGAAAAAGGTAAAAAATAGGGATTTCTATATGATGCGATCTCAGGAATAAAGCGATCAGGGTTTTTCTGGACCCCAGCGACTACGTTATATCGAACTTTGAGTGCCTGAATAATATATAAAAATGCAAAATAACAAAGTGTGGTATTGAAGAGAGAGGAATGTCAATGTAAATTTAAGGTAAATGCACTTTAAATGTCCATGAATTCAATTCTATTAGCATCAAACCTAATGAATAATCAAGTTAATGTTTTTGATTGTATTGTAGGTAAGGGTACCCATAGGTTTGTTGAAGTTATACATTATTTTTCAAGCCAATTCAAAATTAAAGATTGAGCGTCAGTCAAAAATATGACCAAGAAACAATAAATGAGCAAAACAAAACTAAACAAAAAACTAAAATCTTTTGTGGATTTGGAAGAAAGCTGGCCACTAAAATAATATATTCGACATATGGTCATTTATAAATGTGAATGTACACTAGTCACGTGGACCATGTTCAATGCAGTGCTAAATCAGCAATCAGATGTATGGGATTTTTTAAATGCTGTCAAAGGACAACTTGACATCGCTGACTAGTTTTCACGGGCAATTGTATCCAGTTCAATTCAATTAATCAAAGCAGAAATAGAAATAAAGTTACAAATTTGTTGCATGGAGCGAATAGCAGAGTCTAATCTGCCGCTCCATGTTCAAACTGCTTCCACAGTGGAGTGTTTTAAGTCTCGTCTTAAGACCCACTTTTATTCTTTGGCTTGTAACACTACGTGAGTTGTGTGGTCCTCTGTTCTCTGTTGTCTTCTGTGTTTTTTATACACTTTGATTTCTATTTTACTGTTTTAATTGATTTTACCCTTTAAAATAGTTTTTAATCATATTTGTTTTTATATTGTTTTTATTGGTTTTATATTTATTTATTTTTTGTTTTTATTCAGTCATTGGTGGAGCATAATATATATATATATATATATATATATATATATATATATATATATATATATATATATATATATATATATATATATATATATATATATATATATACTTTTTATTTTATTTCATTTTATTTTTTTTATTTATTTTTTTACAATTGTTTTTAACATGGCTGTGCAGCACTTTGGAAACATTATTGTTGTTTAAATGTGCTATATAAATAAAGTGGATTGGATTGAAATGTAGGTCAGTCTTTGTTTTCAGTGTAGAGTGGTAGATGTTTATAGTACTGCTGGCCCAGCAAAATAAACCGTTTTTTAGTCTGCTATGGATTGACCTAAAGCACCTTTCAGAAGGCAGCAGGTCAAACAGGGTTTAAGGGGTCTCCTATAATAGCCCTGTTATTTTCTGAGGTAGCAGTTATCATGTGCTGAAGATCAGGGGTGTCAAACTCATGTGTGAAAGTGCCAGTCATAACAATAAGACAGTTTATGTGAAAAAATGTCATTTTTACAAATCAAATATGTCTCTGATCAGCGCTGATAGGCAACGAGCTATACCGGGCGGTATAGCTCGGTTGATAGAGCAGCCGTGCCAGCAACTTGAGGATTCCAGGTTCGATTCCCGCTTCCGCCATCCTAGTTACTGCCGTTGTGTCCTTGGGCAAGACACTATACCCACCTGCTTCCAGTGCCACCCACATTGGTTTAAATGTAACTTAGATATTGAGTTTCACTATGTAAAGCGCTTTGAGTCACTAGAGAAAAGCGCTATATAAACATAATTTACTACCACTACTACATGTCAACTACTTAATCAAAACTGACGACCAACAATATATCAACTCATAGCTCAGGCCCATCTACGTCCCAGTCCATAGCGCTAAGCCTTCTGGGTAATGTAGTATAATAATAGACATTTACAGAGATATATCTACATTTTTCATGTATCTTGTCTCTTGTTTTTTGGTTGCTATTTCCGCCAATAATATCCCGTTCTTGTTTCTTGTCCTCCGAGCTCATTGTTAACGCTGCATTGCTCACTTGTGAGTTCTTAGTGCCTAATTTGGAGTCTTTTTGACTTTTTGTCCTGTTTTTCCTCCTTTTCCTTTTTTTACAATGCCTTTTATTTTCCACAACCTGTTTTGCTAAGCAGCAATTTTTGAAGCCTATTTTTTCTTATCCAAGCAGTGTTGCCACAGTTACTTTCAGAAAATAATCTAGTTATTTTACTAGTTTTAGTCATAATCTTTATAAAAAAAAATCTTAACGGTTTAAAGGAGACCTAAATCGATGTTGGATACCCGTGGTAAACAATCCCAAAGTGTCAAATCATAAGGTTCACTTATTTTGGCGTGAGCCAGCACGCAGTTTTGGATTCCTCTGTTTTGCAGCCTGGCTACGTTGCCAAATCACAGGCAGACGGATGTACTTGTTGGAAACTTATGTCAAGCTCAAAGAGCTTGTTTCAAGCTATGAAGACAAACATAATGTTAGGATAAAGTATTATTTTCATTTAATCTCGGCATGGGCATAATAACCCTGACATGCAACATGCAGTGACAGTCTCATTTGTTACTGTTAGCGGTCTCATCCAGCTCCCACAGTAAGGGTCATGGGATTTTGTGGGTGGCATCTGTAAACATATCTTTCCTGGCATACAAAGTAGGTAGGCATACAAACACACACATACGTTAGGTCCTAACAGACACACACACACACACACACACACACACACACACACACACACGCACACACACACACAAGATATGTGTTTGTCCCAACACACAAAAACAAGTACACACTCTTATGACCTGACCCATACTAAAAGAAGACATATTGTGTGCAAGCAAAGCAAAAACAATACTTTAATTAAAACAAGGTAGACCCTAAAAAAAACATTTCTTAACACGGTTATTGTGACCAAAATGATCACGGTTATAATTATTAGTGCTGTATTTTTAAATGTGCGCAACATTTTCAAAAAGTACCTATACTGAAATCTTTTAACAAAGTTTTATTAAAAAAGAAACAACCCACTAACAACACATTGAAAATTAGAGATGTACGATAATATCGGACTGCCGATATCGGCCGATAAATGCTTTAAAATATGATATCAGAAATTATCGGTTTCAAAAAGTAAAATGTATGACTTATAAAACGCCGCTATACGGAGTAGTACACGGACGTAGAGAGAAGTACAGCACACCAAAAAACCTTAAAGGCACTGCCTTTGCGTGTTGGCCCAATCACATAATATCTATGGATTTTCACACACACAAGTGAATGCAAGCCATACTTGGTCAACAGCCGTACAGGTCACACTGAGGGTGCTCGTATAAACAACTTTAACACTGTTACAAATATGCGCCACACTGTGAACCCACACCAAACCAGAATGACAAACACATTTCGGGAGAACATCCGCACCGTAACACAACATAAACATAAAAGAAAAAAATACTCAGAACCCCATGCAGCACTAACTCTTCCGGCATGCTACAATATACACCCCCCCAGCTACCCCCTAACCCCCACCTCAACCTCTTCATGCTCTCTCAGGGGGAGCATGTCCTAAATTCTAAGCTGCTGTTTTGAGGCATGTTAAAAAAATAATGTGTGTGTGTGTGTGCGTGCGTGTGTGTGTGTGTGTGTGTGTGTGTGTGTGTGTGTGTGTGTGTGTGTGTGTGTGCGTGCGTGCGTGCGTGCGTGCGTGCGTGCGTGCGTGTGTGTGTGTGTGCGTGTGTGTGGGTGTGTGTGTGCGTGTGTATACACTGTTAACGCAGTTTTTGTGTCTTTTTACGCATTGAATTCAGAAAGGATGCACATTTACGGAAGTCCGCTCGTCCCCGGGTTGCGGAATTTTTTTATTTTTTTTTATTGAGCCTGCCTTCTCCGGATCAAAACTCCGGTTTACTTTTTTTTTTTTTATTGATTATCGCGTCCTGCCGGTGTTTTGTTTTGTTTATATTTGCCGAGTCAAATTTTCCGTCCCCGTTTTTTGCGTTTTTATTGGTCGACCTCAAAGTAATTAACTGTTCGGTACAATTTGATTGATTTTGATTCGCCAAAAGTTTTATCGATCTCAAATACTGCATTTTCGGCATTAGGACTCCCGTGTGTTATTTTTTTCAGCAGGACGAGCAATAAACCCAGGAAGCGAAGCTAAGTGGCTTCAGGAGCCACTTTTAAGCAAATGGCTCACCTATGGAGATGAGCCATTTGCTGGAGATAAAAAGAACACCTTTACGACCCGGTGCACTGATTTTCAAAGATCCAGCCTCACCAGGCAACAAGAAACATAATTTTACACCATTCCTGTTTGTCGGCTAACAGACCATGGTCGAGGAGCGGAGGGGAGATGTTCCCTCCAGGGCCGATGTATTGTTGGGGGTCCCAGTGGGTCCCTACACTTCCGCTCTTTGGTTGGAATGACGAGGCCGTCATTTTGTTACAACACCTTTATTCATGTTTTCAAGAAAACCAACTGGACATCCACTCTGCTATTAACAATCCTGAACATGCTAGTGCTACCTCTCCTAACTTGCCCACTCACCCCACATATTGTCATTCTTAGAACACACAGCTTAAGGCCATCACGAAGCCAGAGATGAAATGCTAGAGGCATAGAGTGCCATTGTATTAAATGACATTGAAACTAACATGCCAAATTCTAAGTTTGTTGGCATTATTTGCCATGAAAGTTTAGATGTGGTGTTTTTTTTAAACAATTGGTGATCTACATACAGGTGAGAATAATCAATTAAATTTGTCATATGAATGTATGCCCTGGCACACCATATCATAATTTCATGACCAAAGCAAAGAAACTTTTTACACTGTTGTACTGAAATAAATACACCCACAACTTAAAAATGTAGAAAAAAATACAGAAAGCAGTAAAGTTTAGATCCATGAAGGAAAGAAGAAAATGAAATAATTTTTATAAATGTGTTTTCTTTTGTATTATTTTTTTAAATGACTTAAGTAAAGTTTATGACAACCTTTATACAAAACACAATATAAAATGTGAGCTATAACAGGACAATGCATATGTATATCATTTGTTTTCAAAACGGTTACAAAAAAATGGGTCCCCAAAAATGTATTGTGGGACCCCATTTTTATGACTTTGACAATTCCTAGCGCAAATATATATATATATATATATATATATATATATATATATATATATATATATATATATATATATATATAGATAGATATATATATATATATATATATATATATGTATATATAGATAGATATATATATATATATATATATAGATAGATAGATAGATAGATAGATAGATAGATAGATAGATAGATAGATAGATAGATAGATAGATAGATAGATAGATAGATGGATATATATATATACATATATATATATATATATATATATATATATATATATAGATATATATATATATATATATATAGATAGATAGATAGATAGATAGATAGATAGATAGATAGATAGATAGATAGATAGATAGATAGATAGATAGATAGATAGATAGATAGATAGATGTATATATATACATATATATATATATATATATATATATATATGTATGTATGTATGTATGTATATATATACATATATGTATGTATACATATATATATATATATATACATATATACCATGGTAGAGCGAAATATACGTTAGGTCAGGAAAAAACACAGAGGCTATTTCATCCCTACAAGCCTTTCTCTGCTCTTCAGGGGATTGGTAGGGATCAAATAGCCTTTGTGTTTTTTCCTGGTCTAACATATATATATATATATATATATATATATATATATATATATATATATATATATATATATATATATATATATATACATTATATATCAGTTCGTTTTCTGCTACAGCTGCACAGCTGCTGCAAAAAGTCCATCGCCTTTGGAAGGTTAACATATTTCACTTGAAGTTTGCATGCAGTGTACACCGCGCATAATGAAATGATAAAAGATGACTTTGAGAAAGCTATCAAATACATACATAAAAAGCACACACTGTGTATTTTGTAATAAATAGTTGTATAGTTTAATGATGGCCTCACAATCCACTGCACTTGTATGTATTTAACGACTGTTTGCCCCAGGTTGTCCAAATGCATTTGATTCTGCTTGTCGCCTTACAATCAAGCCTTCCTTCTGTTTCACTCAAGTAGAAACAAAGCCAGATAAATGATGGACGATTTGGTTGTTAATTAACAGGTCCTTTTATCCTCATTTCTATAACTCATACTTGTCTCTGTAGATCGATTGATGTTTCCAGATGTCTCCAATTAAAGCGATCGATGAATGTGACAGCTTTCTTAAAGTCTTTATTAAGTTATATCATGTGTGGCAGACACTGTATCCAAACTTCTAATTTAATATAATCTTTCAACTTATTCTGGATTTATTGCAGCCTCAGAAGCGCGTACGGGCAAAAAAATCTATGGGAGACTATGCGCAATGTTCAAATTTGACAACGAACGCCAACATTTTAGGGTTTCTCCATCCAGAACGTGAATCTTGAATGAATGTGCATATGACAATACTTTTAATAGTGGTAACAATTTAAAGTCTGTAGGATGGTGTATGACATAAGTTATGATTTATAAAAAAATATATAAGGCACAACAAAGGGGTCATATTATGATTTTTTTTCTACATTTAAAAGACTTATTTGTGGTCTACATAAAATGTGATGCTGGTGCTTTGGTCAAAATGTTGCATTGATTATGTTTTAAAGACCATCTTTAGGCCGGTTTCTGACCGTCTCTTCAGACTGTGCCGTTTTGTGGGCGGTCCTATCTACGTGGCTCCACTTCGACGGCGCCTTTTCCCCGTCATATTTGTTGCAATGATAGTGTTTAACACTTCTATAGCAAGGCTACTGACAGATATAAGTCAGAACTGTACGCTACTCTGTATTAGAAATGGCACCAGTGGAGGATGAATGCCCCACAACAAGAGGATCGAGAGAAAAAAAAGAGCCTATTGACTATGGCGCGGACTACAATGCTGGACACAATCTGATTTTCGAGATGTACGTAGATTCCAAATACATATCGGCAGATACCAATAGGTAAGAAAAGTTGGTTGGTTAATATTGATTTATGTAAATCTAAGTTAATATTGCGAAACCAAATGCAGGATAATATGTCTACTTATAGGTGCCATTTTGGGGTCCTTATACACACCATTATAATAGTCATATGTTGAAGCACAGTACGTCTGACTACGGTAGTCGTAATGGTCCGATTTCCATCAAGCATCTTACCAAAGTTGTGCTAAAACATTTTGACCGCTTTTTGAGCGTCGTGTGTAATGTTCCATATTCTCAGTAGAACATCAAAGTTTTGGTTACGCTTGCTGACTTCAAACTGCAGTCCACATGTATCTCTTATGTGTGACTGCCATCTGCTGGTCACACTAATCATTTCACCGTGTACCGAAACGAAATTGCTTTTGAGGTCAGTAAGAAGAATCAATCCGTACATTAGACGCACCGGGTTATAAGGCGTACTGATTAGTTTTGAGAAAATTAAAAGGTTTTAAGCACGCCTTATTGTCTGAAAAATATGGTAATTTGATCTTTGATCATATTTACCTTGGCGGACTGCAGGGAGCTTAAGGTAAATCAAGACTTTTTCCATTTCTTAAAGACCTGTTAGATTGCTAATTTAAAAAAAACATTTAAAAAAAAAAAAACCCACAGAGAAATTCTATGGAGTCATATCCTCGCCTTCTGTGTCCATTTCTCCAAGGGATTAGCAGTGATTATAAACTCAGCGGTGCAAGGCGTTGCAGTAAAATGGCCAAAGGAAAGATCGATTTCTGTTCAAACCGACTTAATTTAACCCAGACTATTCACACTAGCAGGGCAGGGAGACATTTGATTGCATTAACAGGGTATGGATTTTAGTCTTGTGAGATGAGCAAGAACAAAATGGGGTGATGTTACGAGGCCTGACACCGTTTAGACTCTCTGCACACGTATGCACATAATCAGAAAGCATTATTTTCTATTGATCATTCCATATTTTCCCAGAAAATGTTTTCATCCCCACTAAAAGTCTTAACTGGTTATTGATACTCACAGAGGGGAATGATGATGACAGAAGAGCACGGTAAGAGCAATGTCACTTTTCCTAAAAATTTGTGTATACCCACTGCATGATTTCACAGAGCGCATAGCATTGATCGTTATTTCCATCAAAAACTCCCACCAATCATGACAGACTTACTGAGACCCAACAATAACTACTTTGGGACAAATGATGATCAGAATATGAATATACAAAACATAAGCAACACGTTTTAGAAGCTGGGTGTTAAGCAGATCCTGCTCTAGTGAAATACTAAGCATCATTTCAAAGTGCAAAACAAGAAATGCAAAGTACGAACATAACAAAACAGCCAATGTTTGCACTCATTCAGATGCTGACTAATGGGACGTTTATATCTTTCAGCACAAGACTCTGCTCCTTGTTTTATATGATTAGTTTAACATAATCCTCATGCCTCAGGTAAAAAAAAAAATGCTTGGCTTTTGTCACTGTCAGGTTCAAACACTGATGACATCTATTAAACAGACGAGAAACAAGGAATCATGCAGAGACAGAGTTAAATTTTGCTCAATTTTGGAGAGATATGTTTTGGGCTTTTTTTTTTTGATTGATTGATACTTTTATTAGTAGATTGCACAGTTCGGTACATATTCCCTACAATTGACCACTAAATGGTAACACCCAAATACGTTTTTCAACTTGTTTAAGTCGGGGTCCACGTTAATCAATTCATGGTACAAATATATACTATCAGCATGATACAGTCATCACACAAGTTAATCATCATAGTATATACATTGAATTATTTACATTATTTACAATCCAGGGGTGGGATGAGGAGCTTTGGTTGATATCAGTACTTCAGTCATCAACAATTGCATCCACAGAGAAATGGACATTGAAACAGTGTAGGTCTTACTTAGTAGGATATGTACAGCGAGCAGAGAACATAGTGATTTCAGAACAAGTAAATACATTAGAAGTACATTTGATTATTTACATTAGGTTATTTACAATCCGGGGAGATGGGATGTGAATGGAGGAGGGTATTAGTAAAGGGTTGAAGTTGCCTGGAGGTGTTGTTTTAGAGCGGTTTTGAAGGAGGATAGAGATGCACTTACTTGTACACCTGTTGGGAGTGTATTCCACATTGATGTGGCATAGAAAGAGAATGAGTTAAGACCTAGAACGAGTAAGGCTGTACTCTAGTGACAGATCCAAACTACTTTCTAAAAGTCCAGCCCACGTGCTTCCTCTATTTATTTGGGAGGTCCCTGGTTACATCACTGAAGTTGTCGCTGAGGGGGGGGTTATCTCAACAGTTCAAGTCAGACACAATATATGACTATTAACAAAATGCAAATGTGTTGACGCTGGGGACACCACCCCGTCTCTGCCTTGTATGCGTCCCGGTACTCGATGTTCGGCCTTGGCAGTCAGCAGGCCGTGTATGGACACAACACTGATACGAGACGACTTGCAATCTATTGGATTGCCAGCTTTGCACAAATAGAAAAATACAGCTTCAGCACAATTGATAATAACTATAGTAACGGCCCTTAAGCATAAAGTTGCGTGATAATATGTACATGATTATTCTAACAGTCGCATCTTCCGAGCGATGTCCATGGGTCTCGGTTGAATTTTAAAGTTAACCAAATCCTCAGCTTATGGCCACAACCTTGTACTACACAAACCTGAGACAAACCCAGTATTTAGCTATCTTTTCTGTGAACAAGGCACTGTGTTACTCAAAGAAGTTCTTCGGTGTTAGCTCTTACAATAATTATGACGCTATAGCTTGGTCAATATGCAGGTCACAACATGTAAATGAAGCGTCGTTGAAGGTTTTTGGATGTTTTTCAGAGAGCTTTATAGGTGGAGTAGGTGACTCCTCATTACCTGCATTGTTAGCTGCCTTTTACTAGCAGTTTTTCAACATTTGGGAAGTACATGAAAGATATGCCTCACATAAGAAATGTGAATCCATCCATTCATTCATCCATGCATCCATCCATTCATCCAATTTCTACTGCTTGCCCCTTTTGGGGTAGCGGGGGGTGCTGGAGCTTACCTCTGCTGCATTTGAGCGGAAGGCGGTGTACACCCAGGACAAGTCGCCACATCATCGCAGAGACGGTCAAAATTCCCCCCAAAAAGTGCAGTTCTCATTAAAAAATACACATCACATGGTTGAGTGCGCACATTTCAACAGGCCAGTTGGGCTTCTAACTTGTGTCACACTTTATTTTCTACAAACCCCGTTTCCATATGAGTTGGGAAATTGTGTTAGATGCAGAGGTGGGTAGAGTAGCCAGAAATTGTACTCAAGTAAGAGTACTGTTACTTTAGAGATGTATTACTCAAGTAAAAGTAAGGAGTAGTCACCCAAATATTTACTTGAGTAAAAGTAAAAAGTATGTTGTGAAAAAACTACTCAAGTACTGAGTAACTGATGAGTAACCTGATTACAGCAACAAATAATGCACAAAAACATAAAAATAGCAATGAGCAAATTCAGAGCCAGGAATATCTCTTAAGCAACTAAAACAATAATATATATTAAATGATAGTACATTCAAATTAAATTTAAAAAATGGCAAACTGAGCCACAATAACAGCACCATAGCCTCAGTAGGCATTCATTGATTTGATTGATTGATTGATTGATTGATTGATTGATTAAAACTTGTATTAGTAGATTGTACAGTACAGTACATATTCCGTACAATTGACCACTAAATGGTAACACCCCAATAAGTTTTTCAACGTTTATCAATTACTTAGTAAATGACCAAGTCGAGGTGATCTACCTCATATACACATATACATACACACACATATCATTTATACACACACATATCATACATACACACACAAATCATTTATACACACACATATCATACATACACACACAAATCATTTATACACACACATATCATATATATATATATATATATATATATATATATATATATATATATACATATACACATACATTTATTTGTATATACAGTATATAAATTATATTTATTTATTTTGCCGTTTTTGTTCACATGTTGAATGTGTTTTAATGAATATACATGCATGTTTAACGTATAGATTCCTATCTTTCATGAAGGCAAGAATATAAGTTGGTGTATTACCTGATTCTGATGACTTGCATTGATTGGAATCAGACGTCAACGTTTTCAAATGGAGGAGAAAAAAAGTTTCTCTTTTCTGTCTAATACCACATGAAAGTCGTTGGTTTTGGCATCTTATCTGTCCAGCTTCCATATTTGTTTTTATACACTTTACAAGAAATACATTGGCGGCAAACTCCGTAGCATGCTAGCTTGTTTGCGCTGGCTTTCGGAGACTCTTATTTTGTTAACGCAGGCGCGATGGAGCGGCGCTTTCATTGTGAAGACAGGAACTGTGCGATCAGTCTTTAGGTTTTTGACGGGAAGTAGGGTTGAAATAAAAAGTGTCTTTTTTCCTTTACACTTTTGATTGATTGATTGAAACTTTTATTATTATATTGCACAGTAAAGTACATATTCCGTACAATTGACCACTAAATGGTAACACCCGGATAAGTTTGTCAACATGTTTAAGACGTATCACGGTCATGTGACCGCCTGGCTCTGTTTGATTGGTCCAACGTCACGTCACCAGTGACTGCATGTGATTGGTGAAACGCAGGCATGCGTAGATTCTACTTTGAAGCTGTCATTAACCAAAACAAACATTAATAGATCGATAAAAAAAAAAGTAGCGAGTCGTGAGCTTAATGTAGATAAATGGAACGGACTAAAAGTAGCGTTTCTTCTCTATAAATATACTCAAGTAAAAGTAAAAGTATGTTGCATAAAAACTACTCGTAAAAGTACAATTTATCCCAAAAGTTACTCAAGTAAATGTAACGGAGTAAATGTAGCGCGTTACTACCCACCTCTGGTTAGATGTAACTATAAACGGAATACAATGATTTGCAAATCCTTTTCAACCCATATGCAGTTGAATATGCTACAAAGACAACATATTTGCTGTTAAAATTGATGAACATTTTTTTTTTTGCGAATAATCATAAACTTTAGAATTTGATGCCGGCAATATGTGACAACAAAGTTGGGAAAGGTGGCAATAAATACTGATAAAGTTGAGGAATGCTCAGGTGTGCAGGCTAATTGGGACAGGGTGGGTGCTGTCACGCCAAATTTCTTCCTCCCTACAAAAACCTTCCCCCTGGAAGACAATTGGCGTGACAGCCCTTCTAATGCCTGAAGGACCCCAATGAGGGCGTGATACCAAGTTATAAGAATCTTAAGGGTTACAACTGCAAAATTAGCAAAGCAAAAATAGCTTGACATGTTAGCATGCTGGAATGCTAATATTTTTTCCTCACCGTTATTTTTCACCAATGACAATCAGCCAATTATAATGCTTTTAAAACAGGCAGCTGTGTGGGCTGCTTTAAAGGTCCTTCCACCCTCATTGGGGTCCTTCAAGCATTAGAGGGGCTGTCACGCCAAATGTCTTCCGGGGGGAAGGTTGTTGTAGGGGAGAAGAAATTTGGCGTGTCAGTGCCATGATTGGGTATAAAAGCAGCTTCCATGAAATGCTAAGTAATTCACAAACAAGGATGGGGTGAGGCTCACCAATTTGTAAGTAAATTGTCAAACAGTTTTAGAACAACATTTCTCAACAAGCTATTGCAAGGAATTTAGGGATTCTACCATCTACGGTCCGTAAAATCATCAAAAAGTTCAGAGAATCTGGAGAAATCACTGCATGTAAGCGCTGATATTACGGACATTTGATCTCCCAGGCGGTACTACATCAAAAACCGACATGAGTGTGTAAAGGATATCACCACATGGGCTCAGGAACACTTCATAAAACCACTGTCAGTAACTACAGTTGGTCGCTACATCTGTAAGTGCAAGTAAAAACTCTACTATGCAAAGCGAAAGCCATTCATCAACAACACAAAGGAACGCCGCCGGCTTCGCTGGGCCCGAGCTCATCTAAGATGGACTGATGCAAAGTGGAAAAGTGTTTTGTGGTCTGGCGAGTCCACATTTCAAATAATATTTGGAAACTGTGGACGTGGTGTCTTCCGGAACAAAGAGGAAAATAACCATCCGGATTGTTATAGGCGCAAAGTTCAAAAGCCAGCATCTGTAAGTAAATTGTCAAACAGTTTTAGAACAACATTTCTCAACAAGTTATTGCAAGGAATTTAGGGATTTTACCATCTACGGTCCGTAAAATAATCAAAAAGTACAGAGAATCTGGAAAAAATCACTGCACGTAAGCGCTGATATTACGGACATTTGATCCCTCAGGCGGTACTGCATCAAAAACCGACATGAGTGTGTAAAGGATATCACCACATGGGCTCAGGAACACTTCATAAAACCACTGTCAGTAACGACAGTTGGTCGCTACATCTGTAAGTGCAAGTAAAAACTCTACTATGCAAAGCGAAAGCCATTCATCAACAACACAAAGGAACGCCGCCGGCTTCGCTGGGCCCGAGCTCATCTAAGATGGACTGATGCAAAGTGGAAAAGTGTTCTGTGGTCTGGCGAGTCCACATTTCAAATTTATTTGGAAACTGTGGACGTGGTGTCTTCCGGAACAAAGAAGAAAATAACCATCCGGATTGTTATAGGCGCAAAATTCAAAAGCCAGCATCTGTGATGGTATGGGGGCGTATTATTTCCCAAGGCATGGGTAACTTACACATTTGTGAAGTTACCATTAATGCTTAATGGTCCATACAGGTTTTGGAGCAACATATGTTGTCATCCAAGCAACGTTATCATGGACGCCCCTGCTTATTTCAGCAAAACAATGCCAAGCCACGTGTTACAACAGCGTGGCTTGGTAGTAAAAGAGTGCCTGTACTTTCCTGGCCCGCCTGCAGTCCAGACATGTCTCCCATCGAAATGTATGGCGCATCATGAAGCGTAAAATATGACAAGACCCCAAGCTGTTGAAGATTTTAAGCTGTATATCAAGCAAGAATGGCAAAGAATTCCACTTTCAAAGCTTCAACAAATAGTTTCCTCAGTTCCCAAACATTTATTGAGTGTTGTTAAACGAAAAGGTGATGTAACACAGTGGTGAACATGCCCTTTCCCAACTACTTTGGCACATGTTGCAGCCATAAAATTCTAAGTTAATTATTATCCAATATCTTGTCTGTGTAGCATATTCAACTGAATATGGGTTTAAAGGGATTTGCAAATCATTGTATTCCGTTTGTATTTACATCTAACACAATTTCCCAACTCATATGGAAACGGGCTTTGTAAATGACATTTTCCTCTCTTGGGTTCAATTTCCTCAAATCGATTAGCAACTTTTCCATTGAAAGTGAATATAAAAAATAACCTTTAAGCAACTATGCTTGGTTTATGCAGCAATGGCTTCTTACCAGCAGAGAGCAGCAGCCTACAAAGCCAGCATAGTCATTATTTCAACCTATACAAAGTGAACAAGCTTGTTTTTCCAGAATAAGAACAAATGATTAGTATCCACAACTCACTTTTTATAATACACAACAAAAAATGTTGTTCATCTGCATCTTGAATTTCAGTAGCCTATGCATATATTTCTAGTTTAGTTTTTTTAATCAAGCAAAACCCCCAATCTCCTGTCTGGGAATCTGACTTGATTCTTTTCCAAGATCACACCGATGAATCAGGGCAGTTGGGCTTCTGATTTGTGTCACTTTTTTTTTCTACTTAAATTAATTTGCATATTCTAATGTCAATTTTCAAATTGTTTGTAAACACAAGTTTACAAACGATATACCTTTTTCCTTACTTTCACAATTTCCTAAAATTATTTTAAAAAATTGTTTAACAACAGAATGGACTAATTTTGTGAAGACTCTTCTTCGGCATGGTAATGCCGGTGTAGTTTTCCCGTGGATACGTCGAAGCAGAACACAGCAAAGGTAAGATATAAGGTATTTATTTAATAACAAAAGGCTATGAACAAAAACACTGATGTAAAGAGAAAAGGTAAACAAAAGACGCTAGCGTGAAAGCTAGGGTAAAACACAAGGAAAACTAAAACTTGGTACGAGGACACAAAAGAGTAAACAAAAACATTCAGCATGAAAGCTGGAATATAAAGTGGCTTAGCGTGAGAGCTAGCGAGAAAATACATACGAAGGATGAGAGTCGTCACTGATGCGCGTGGGCAAATTAGGATCCGAGAATGAGTAAACAGAAAAGGTGAGCTTAAATAGGAGGGTGAAAATTAGTAGCAGGTGTGCGGGGCGAGACTAATAGGTGGACTGATGTGTAACCATAGTGACGGACAAAAACAGGAAATAAACGGGTCAGACTGAGAATGAAAAAACAAACACGTGAAGATCTGAGCAGCAGATCGCAACAAATTTGTAAACAAAAGTGGAACACTTGCGAACAACCAAAAAGGACACAGAAATAACATATCAACATTGATGGCATTAATTGATATAACGGAAGTGATTACGAATGCAGTAGATGGTAAACAGTGTGCAGTTGCAGTGAAATCGACACAAGTAATCATGATGTCTTAAATAATATCCTCAAACAGTATTGCGTCAGGGGGTCAGTCTTGAACTGGGTAAGAACCTACTTAACCAACAGAAAGCAATACATGAAGCTCGGCAAATACACGTCCACAGCGCAAAGTTTATCTTGGGGTGTACCCCAGGGATCAATACCAGGCGGGACCCATCCATCCATCCATTTCCTACCGCTTATTCCCTTTTGGAGTTGCGGGGGGCGCTGGCGCTTATCCCCGCATAATTGTTAAATCTCAGTAAAAACGACAATAGTAAAGTTACAAAAAACTTAAACTTAGAATTATTTGCAGACGACACGACTATGTTTTGTTCAGTAGAGAACACACAGAAGCTAATACGAATAACACAAAATAATTTTATTAAAAAGATGGTTTGACAAAAATACTTTTTTTGAATTTCAGTAAAAAATTTTAATTATATTCGGTAACGGCATGAGAGAAAATCAAACATATACAAATAGACAAAGTAGACATTAAAAAAGTAAAACAAAACACAGCTTGGGTGTAATGATAGATGATCAAATGAACTGGAAATCTCATAGACAAATACACACCGTAAAGCGAAAAGCAATACATGTTTGGAATAAACTAAGACCATAACCATGACACCATAACTTGTTAGGTATGTCAACCACTAGACCAGGAATGGTCAAACTACAGCCAGTTATTCATCATATGAAGCTTAGCTTCTCCATCCCTCACAACCACTCCCTCCATCCATCTATTTTCTACTGCTTGTCCCTTTCGGGGTCGCATTGGGTGCTGGAGCCTATCTCAGCTGCATTCGGGCGGAAGGTGGCGTACACCCTGGACAAATCGCCAACTTTTTAAGCTTTTATTATACTGTAGTTCTTTTGATAAATACCCTTTAACACCAATGCTAATACAACAACATGACTTGCAAAGCTAGTTTCAAACTCCCATATGTCTTGAACCATTAGGGCAGGACTATTCTACAACATCATGAAGAGGGCTTCAGTTTCAAGATCCCAGGGGCTCTGGGACCTGACATTGAAATGTGGAAGTTTCGTCAGAAAGTCCATCTGCAGGTTACATTTCTTTCAGACTGCTCTTACTTCATTGCAAAGTAAACACATCGGCTTTCACACTGCACTGTTAAGAAATTCATTATTCTGCCCTCGCTATTTGTTTCCAGCATGTGCAGCTAGTTAACAGCATCAGGAAAAAGAAGCTCCACTTTTTGTTGAGGACATATGTTTTCTTCTTTTGAATTATTTTCCGTCCTTACTTTTATTTCGTACACTTCTTCATTAATTTGGGTTTGTAAAACTGAAAATATAAACAAAAAATAAACATAAAAGTATAATGTCCATTGTGTATTTTACATAAACAAAATAGATTTGGTGTTGAATATTCACACAATAAACTACTAGTGTTTTCACATGTAGAAATTACACAACATTCACCCACTAATCCAGTGGTTCTTAACCTGGGTTCGATCGAACCCTAGGGGTTCAGTCAGTCGACCACAGGGGTTCGGCCGAGGTCAAAACACACCCGACTCTTCGTGTAAATACAAACTTCTCCCTGTTGGCATATTTCGGATACGGCAACAGCTGATTGATTTGCAGGTGTGTAATTTGTTGTGAGTTTACGTACTGTGTTGGTTTTGTTGTTTGAACAAGGTGAATTCATGCACGGTTCATTTTGTGCATCAGTAAAAAAGACATGGTAACACTTTAGTACAGGGAACATACTCACCATTAATTAGTTGCTTATTAACATGCAAATTAGTCACATATTGGCTCTTAACTAGTCATTAAGTTCTAATTAAAGCCTTATTCGGCATGGCCTTATATGTATAACCCTAACCCTCTAACCTTGACCCAAACCAAATAACTCTAAATTAAGTTATTATTACTTAGAATATGTTACTCTCATGTCCAAATAACTCTAAATTAAGTCTTTGTTACTTAAAATATGTTCCCCAACATACTAAAGTGTTACCATAAACATATAACTTTGTCTTGAATTTGAAAAAAAAAAAAAAAATTATTTTTCACTAAAGAAGGGTTCGGTGAATGCGCATATGAAACTGGTGGGGTTCAGTACCTCCAACAAGGTTAAGAACCACTGCACTAATCATTGTAGGTGACTTATCACTGTTAGCATTGTCGCCCTCTATTGGTTAAATTTAGCACTACATGTATCAAACAAGGTATGATCGTTACTCTCAGACAAAAATCAACACGACCACGAACACAAAATACAGCACAAAGTCAGCAATTTCAATACAAAACAAACTAAATATCTACATGCACAATATCTACTTACAAATGTATGACCATAGTTTGGTGAGGAAGTTTACAGGCTGGGATGTCTACCTTTGTTGCTGCTTGTAAGGATCAATGTGTCTGTCGCTTAAAGGCCTACTGAAATGAGATTTTCTTATTCAAACGGGGATAGCAGGTTTATTCTATGTGTCATACTTGATCATTTCGCGATATTGCCATATTTTTGCTGAAAAGATTTAGTAGAGAACATCCACGATAAAGTTTGCAACTTTCGGTGCTAAGAGAAAAGCCCTGCCTCTACCGGAAGTCGCAGATGATGATGTCACCCGTGTGATGGCTCCTCACATATTCACATTGTTTTTAATGGGAGCCTCCAACAAAAAGTGCTATTCAGACCGAGAAAACGACAATTTCCCCATTAATTTGAGCGAGGACGAAAGATTCGTGTTTGAGGATATTGATAGCAATGGACTAGAAAAAATAAATTAATTTAAAAAAAAGTTAAAAAAAAAAAAAAACTTTGCATTGGGACGGATTCCGATGTTTTTAAACACATTTATTAGGATAATTTTGGGAAATCCCTTGTATTTATATTGTGTTGCTAGTGTTTTAGTGAGTTAAATAGTACCTGATTGTAGGAAGGGTGTCTCCACGGGTGTCTTGACGCGCAGTGTCTCAGGGGAGTCGAGAGCAGCTATGGACGGCACAAGCTCAGCTTTTCTCAGGTAAGAACTGACTTTTTAACCACAATTTTCTCACCGAAACTTGATGGTTGACATGTGGTCGGGATCCATGTTCTCCATAGGAAAGTTTCACCTCCAGGAATTTTAAACAAGGAATCACCGTGTGTTTGTGTGGCTAAAGGCTAAAGCTTCCCAACTCCATCTTTCTACTGTGACTTCTCCAATATTAATTGAACAAATTGCAAAAGATTCAGCAACACAGATGTCCAAAACACTGTGTAATTATGCCGTTAAAGCAGACGACTTTTAGCTGTCTGTGTGCGCATCGCTCATACTTCCTAAAAACCTGTGACGTCTTGCGTACACGTCATCATTACACGACGTTTCGAAGACGAAACTCCCGGGAAATTTAAAATTGCAATTTAGTAAACTAAAAAGGCCGTATTGGCATGTGTTGCAATGTTAATATTTCATCTTTGATATATAAACTCTCAGACTGCGTGGTGGGTAGTAGTGGGTTTCAGTAGGCCTTCAAAAGGTCCGCCAGAAAACAATGACTTGAGCAATTGCCCGGGGTAGAACATTTATACTTTGTTGTCCAGTCGTTGTTAAAAGTCAGACTTTTGCAATTTATTTAGCTTTTTTTTCCAGGGTTGAATGAGTAGTCTTCTTCTACCAGAGGTGGGGTAAATAATTGATTTTTAGATGCATGTCATTTCGGAGGTGGACGATCATAAAATAAATGAGTAAATATCAATAATCGATTCATTTATTGTAAATAAAGTAATGCAGACAGTTCTAAAATTTGTCTGACGGCAGCGGGCCACCTCACTTAGAGATCCGACCGGCTCCTTTATTTTAGGGCACTTGGGTTCCATTTTCGCACATATTCTCATTAAGTTAATAAATCAGATGGGAATTAATTTTTGCGTTGAGGTGACGACTCGTCCAGGGTGTACTCCGCCTTCCACCCAAATGCAGCTGAGATAGGTTCCAGTGACCCCCCGCGACCCCTAATGGGACAAGCGCTAGAAAATGGATGGATGGATGGGAATTAATTTAACTGTCTGATGGATGGATGAATGTTTCCTATTAAAATTGCACTGTTTTAACAACTTTCAAGTGATAAACACTTATCTAGTGAAACGAAAAAAAAAATTGCATCAATATACATGAATTAAAGAAGTACCCATAATCGATGTTTTAATTGATACGTAGCTCCTGATACGTAATTGTAATCGACTCGTGAGGTGCCCAAAGATTCCCACTTCTATCTTCTACTCACCCATTGCTGCTTCGCTGTTGCCCCCTGTGGAGTGGTGGCAGTACTGCATACATACGCAACCCTAATTTTAATAGTTTCATCAAACCTTTTTGGGTGATGTTTGACAGGCTAAATGAAAAGCTTTGGCGGGCCGCCAGTTGAATAGACCTGCATTGGTGCAATCTAAATAATTCCACTGGTTGATGAACCTAGGGGTCGCACGCTTTTCGGTGATGTACATGTCATTACGATTATACATGTTAGCGCGTCACAGCAGCTCAGAGAAGACGATGCTTTGATATAAAGCAAAGTGGAAGTTTGTTTACAAAGGAGAGCAAGCCTGAGTGTGACAAAGAGGGTGAGAGAAGCTAATGTCACACTCTTGTGACTGTTTTGGACTTGTGCTGTGTGTGTTGGGTTCCTGTTTGGTGCTTTTATTTTGTATTGTCACTTCCTGTCTTGCCATCGAGCACTGGTTCCCACACCTGTCCCTGATTGATAACCGGGACACACCTGTTCTTGGTTTCCAATCAATATGCCTGGCCTGTCGTTGATCATTGCTCATTGTTCACGGTTCTTTTCTAAAGACTAATCTTTGTGGTCTTAGTGGTTCCCGCAAACTCTGCTCGTGTGCTTCAGCTCTCCTGGTTGCTTTTTGTTTGCGCTTCCTCGCAGTCCAAGTTTTTGTAATAAAATGTTCTTTTACTTACCTCCCAGCTCCTGTCTCTGCATCTTTGGAGCCACGCTCCAACCATCGCTTCACCAATCGTGACAGAAACCTTAATATGAAAAAGTTCTGCAAAAAAGTGATACATTATCGGACATTCGTTTGGTTCCCATTTGTGTTTCAGCGTATTGTTTGTGGTATTTTTGCCGTGTTCTGTTTGATTGAGAACATGTCGAAGAAATAGATGCACAGGTGATTCAAGGAGGGAGGAAATCATCTGAAACCCAATCAGTCGTAAAAACTACAATATATTTCGGATTATAAATCGCCCCGGAGTATACGTCGCACCGGCCGAAAATGCATAATAAAGAAGTAAAAAAACATATATAAATCGCACTGTAGTATAAGTCGCATTTTTGGGGGAAATTTATTTGATAAAGTCCAACACCAAGAATAGACATTTGAAAGGCAATTTAAGATAAATAAAGAATAGTGAACAACAGGCTGAATAAGTGTACGTTATATGACGCATAAATAACCAACGGAGAAGGTGGCTGGTATGTTAACGTAACATATTATGGTAAGAGTCATTCAAATAACTATAACATATAGAACATGCTATACGTTTACCAAACAATCTGTCACTCCTAATCGCTAAATCCCATGAAATCTTCTTCCTCGATCTCGCTTCTAAACAACTCTGCCAACTCCAAAGGTATGCGCCGCTTCCTCTTTTCGTTTTCTGCTGCATATTTCACTACGTCCAGCTTATAATCTGCAGTACATAAATTCCTTTTCGGTCCAATTTTTGTTCAGCCCTTCTGAGTTTTTATTAGTTACCGCCACCGATGAAATGATCCATTTTAATAGCTAAGGCAGTAGCATTTAGCATATAGCAGTTCGCATTTCATGACCCACAATGCACTTCTCCCATGACCCTCCCCCGCCGAATTCTTATTCGTTGACGTGTGTGACGATTGCAGACGTGTGTGTGACGATTGCTGATATTTTCTTGGTCTCTTCCACGAATGAGATAAATAATAATATTTGATATTTTCCAATAATGTGTTAATAATTTCACACATAAATCGCTCCGAAGTATATGTCGCACCCCCGGCCAAACTATGAAAAAAACTGCGACATATAATCTGAAAAATACGGTACTCCAAAAAACAAATAATTAGTCCAGATACTCTTTGATGTTCAATGTCCTTCAAAGTCTTTTATTTGTCTGCATTCTGTGGGCACTATTCTGTGAAAATTTCTAGAATTAAATGTCTTACATTTTTTACTTGGTCTGTTATTATTGCCAGGGAAAGCATGCAGTAATGAAAAACAACTACCACATTTTGAAATAACTTGTCCGGAACACAGGGACAAAATGCTTTTATTTTTCATATATGACTGTGTAATTGTTTGAAATGAAACTGTGGAACAGGGGTTAGTGCATGTGCCTCACAATACGAAGGTCTTGAGTAGTCCTGAGTTCAATCCCGGTTCGGGATTTTTCTGTGTGGAGTTTGCATGTTCTCCCCGTGACTGAGTGAGTTCCTTCCGGGTACTCCGGCTTCCTCCGACCGCCAAAAACATGCACCTGTGTTTCAGGTGCATAACTGGCAATATTAAATTGGCCCTAGTGTGTGAATGTGAGTGTGAATGTTGTCTATCTGTGTTGGCCCTGAGATTATGTGGCGACATACAGCTGAGATGAGCTCCAGCACCGTCCGCGACCCCAAAAGGGACGAGTGGTAGAAAATGGATGGATGGAAACGTTTATCATTCAAGTTAATGCTCAGTATGAGAAAGATGAAGAAACACTTTATTAGTGTGTTCCCTTCCAGCTGTTATATTACTGCATGAAACACATTCCAAGCGCTTTACCTAACTTTCATAAGTAAAAAATAAATTGGCCTCTCCAAAACGAATTGTCAAACCTGTTCATTTTAAATCAAGTATAATGAAACACTATTGAGTTATCCGTTCTAAAAGGTCAGATGAAAAGTTCCGATAAAAACTACCGTATTTCCTTGAATTGCCGCCGGGGCGTTAATTAATTTAAAACCTCTTCTCACTACTGCACTTACCAAAGGCATGCGGTAAAAGTAAGCCTGTGCTAATTATTTTAAAACCTCTTCTCACTCTGGCACTTACCAAAGGCATGCAGTAAAAATTTGAGTGTGATGTAAGGATACCATCATGTAAAGCACATTTAATTTAAAAAATATGTTATTATGGTCTTACCTTTACTTATAAATATAGTCCATGCCAGCTCCTTCTGATCAAAAGTATCGATAACTTGTTTATAAAAGTCTTCCTTATCTTTCTTCAGTTTTAAAAGTCTCTCTGTCTCGATGGAGATCTTCCTTTACTACCTCAAGCTTCGATTGAAATACCAGTTTAGAAAGCTGTTTTATTTTAATAAACACACGCTGCTCACTCTTGCTGGTCCAGTTCATGGTCGATCGGTGTGTAGCCATAGCGCGCTCTCGTTTGGGTTGCTCCCGATGTGCAGACCGCTGCTATCAGTTAGCTCGGCTCCTCACGGGCGACGACAGAATTATCCTCCGACAACTCCCCCTCTCGTTCTGCTCCGTGGGTAATCTCTTTATCCCACCGCTGCCACCAGGAAGTGTTATTGAATAAATAATACACTGGGTATTTAGGACTGGAACATGCTTTATTTCAGCCCGGTTGTTTACATAGCCAGCAAAGGAGTGCCATCCATCCATCCATTTTCTCCCGCTTATTCCCTTTTTGGGGTCACGGGGGGCGCTGGCGCCTATCTCAGCTACAATCGGGCGGAAGGCGGGGTACACCCTGGACAGGTCGCCACCTCATCGCAGGGCCAACCCAGACAGACAGACAACATTCACACTCACATTCACACACTAGGGAACATTTAGTGTTGCCAATCAACCTATCCCCAGGTGCATGTCTTTGGAGGTGGGAGGAAGCAGGAGTACCCGGAGGGAACCCACACATTCACAGGGAGAACATGCAAACTCCACACAGAAAGATTACATCCTAAAAGGTCCGTCATATCCGTCCCAGGACATATGACGTCACTCATTCTCACTTCCGCTGCAGCGGAGTAGTCGCAAGAAGGATCACTAGCGCCCTCTACCACCAGGAGGCGGGAGTCATTTAATGACTCATATTTAACACACGCAGCTATGGTATTGTGATGGTCTCAAGCCATCGTCTTGCGGGTTCCCAGGACCACCAAGAAAGGACATGGCTTGAGTAGTTTGACTTTGTTTATTTTTCCATAAAACCTCAGTTCAGGTCGCTCTTCCGCTTCTTTTCTCCGCTTGCTCGCCGTCTCCTCGCCGCCATCTTGGGCCGGGCTCCAGCGTGCCCTGCCTGTCTGTCAGACCATCTGCTCCCCCTCTCCACAGGTACCGGTATATTAATAAAACATAGCTGTTTACTTTTCATTTTAGCATACTGTTATTCAATAGCTTGGACCTTAAATCCTACTGAATAGCTCTCAATATTCTTCCCTTTATGCGATTTCCAAATTACCGGTATTGAAATCAGCCTCCTCCATTTTGAAAATTATGACAGGGCAAGTGTCACTCGTGACGTCACGAGTTTGACCCGGCGGTAATACTAAGCATGCCCTAATTATTTTGCGAAGCGAGTTTGACCCGGCAGTAATTCAAGGCAGGCGCATACTATATGCCCGGCGGCAATTCATGGAAATGTGGAGATATACCGTAACATAATAACACAAAACCCTTTTTATTGAGAATAAATGTTTGTATGCAGAAATGCGAAATTCATATAAATGTCAAAAGAAACGGATGAATGAACATATAACATCACTTTTATTTTTCTGAAGACTTTTCTTGGTAAAGAAGGCAATAAGCATGGAGATTAGAGGACAGCCATGCAGACATCACACATCTACGTTGCTACGAGTTGTTTTTTAAATCCAAAAGTTTTTCTTACTTCTTTAGGTACACCTATTGGATAATGAGTGAATAGACTTGTTCGTTACGGACAAAATATTCAGTAAGCTGAATATTATGAAAAGTAGATCCTATAAAAATAGAAGTCCTTGTATACAGTCAGATGTACATCACCCAGTCAAAATGTCAAGTGTCCTTCACACTGTAGTGTATCCTCATATTTTCTAGAGAACAGTAAAACAAACATTGACGATGTAGATTTTACAGTTGGCACTCCCAAGTGCCCTAAATCTATGGCTGCTTTCTCAATGCTCATGTTTTCTTGGCAATATCAGTGTTGTTCTTTTGTCAAATATCCGTTAAGTCCATTAAGTCTCTACCTCAGCAAAAACACTTTGTTTTGTTTTTGTTGGTGAACTTTTTGATGACAGACGTGTTGTTATTCCTGCTCGACATTGGAATGAATGGGTCAGTAGCCACGTGTGCATAGGCAAAAGGTATTTATTCTGATCATAACTCGGATTAGAATGTTACTGTGTACATGGGCCCTGAAAAAACTGTTTAGATTATTACGTGCGTTTTCATGCATCACACCTTATTTTGAAATACTTTGTTACATATGCAACACATACCGTAAACGGAAGTAGAAAAAGTAAACAAACAGGGCTCTGCACATTTCCGCTTGTCCGATGTTGACACGTTATTTAGCAATTTTTCCTTCTGTTCTCTACTTTTGTTTTAGTTCTCTTTTTGAAATCGAGCTGTTCTGTTCCCACCAGACCATACTGTAATGCCCGCGGTGGAGAAGGAGTCACGCAGACGAGGATGGGCCGTTCAATCGCTTTATTAACAAGCGGTAACTTCTAGTAGTACCAAAATAATGCACACACATACACGAGCTGCTGTTAGCCACAACTCATGCTCATACACACACTGACACTTCCCCGCCACTCACACGCGCATGCGCGTTCACCAAACTCTTAAAGACACAGTACACAAATACAAATATCACAGATATTACACTGCCTCCCCCTTTATGAAGCCCCTCCCCCGAGGGGTCAACCAGAAAATCCCTGAACCGGCGGTCTACGCCTATATCTCTGTGGCCGGCCCTGTTCTAACTCAGGTCCATCAACACGTGGCGCTAGCGGCTGAACAGGAACAACAATAGTGGAATATGGGGAACTTTGATCCACTAACTGTCCAGTGCCATCTGGTGAGGCAGGTGCCGCCTCAAACTGGGGAACTTCTCTACCCCTGTAGGGTGCAAAACGGTCTCTATGCAAAACAACCTTTCGGCCCTTAGGGGACACTGCAACTCTATATACTACTTCTCCCACCCTCTCTAGCACCCTACACGGACCGTCCCAATGACTGTCCAACTTGGGGCAACGTCCTTTTTTTCTTTTGGGCGTGTACACCCAGACCAGCTCGCCAGGCCGAAAGTTATGCTTGCTCTGCACGTCATGGTTCCTCTTTTGCCTTAAACCAGCCTTCTCCAACTGGTCTTGCGCAAAGGAATGTGCTGCTTCCATCCGATCTTGCAACTTCCGAGCGTATTCCAGTCCCGGTTGATCCTTGGAGCTGCCTGGTGGTCTCCCAAATGCCAACTCAGCAGGTGTGCGGATCTCCCGACCCAACATCAGCAGGGCAGGGGTGCAGCTTGTGGAACTTTGAACCGCGGAGCGGTATGCCATCAGCACTAGAGGAATATGACGGTCCCAGTCATGCTGATTGTTGGCGGTGAGGATGGCCAGCTGCTGCGGCATGGTGCGGTTAAACCGCTCCACTAGTCCATCACTTTGCGGATGCAAAGGAGTCGTGCGTGTCTTTTGCACGTCCAGTCTTTCACAAAGGGCAGCAAAAACTCTGGATTCAAAATTCCTGCCCTGGTCGCTGTGGAGGATATCTGCAGTTCCGAAGCGACTGAACATGCCCTCCAGTTTGGCATCAGCCACGGTCTCTGCTTCTTGGTCCGGCAGCGCGTACGCCTCCGGCCACTTGGTGAAGTAATCCATTGTGCAAAGCACATACTTGTTTCCTTTGTCTGTTACGGGAAAAGGGCCCATAATGTCCACAGCTACCCTCTCCATGGGTGCTCCAACCCCTTGCTGCTGAAGTGGTGCGCGTGACCGGTCCTGGGGTCCCTTGTAGGCTGCGCACTCATCACAGCGCCGACAGAAGTCCTCCACGTCCCGCCGGTGCTGACCCCAGTAGAACCCTTGGCGCAACCGGTGGAGCGTTTTTGAGCTGACAAAATGCCCTGAGCCCATGCCCCCATGACACGCCTTCAGCACTGCGTCCCTCAGAGTCTTCGGCACCACCACCTGCCATCTCTCCTCCCCGGTGGCCGGCTCCTTCCATGCACGCTGCAGTACACCGTCCCTGATGCGCAGCACAGCAAGTTTACTCCACAGGCCCTTGGTGCCGACTGACAGTCCCAACACGCCTTCCCAGGGTGGTCTCCTGCCACTCTGGACCCATTGCCGCACGGGTTTGAGATTGCTGTCCTCCGCCTGCCTGGCCACCCATTCTGCAGCGTCCACAGTCTCCAAAGTGCAGCATGAAGGCCCGTCAGCAGTCTCATCTCCGCACAGCTCTTTCTCTCTGGCGTCGCGCCCGTCACAGTAGCTACAGCCATCGATAGCACACGGACGCCGAGAGAGAGCGTCTGCATTGGCGTGCTGCGCCCCGGCCCGATGACACACACTAAAATGGAAAGACTGCAGCTCCTCCAGCCTCTGGTTCTCGAAATGACATTAGCCATTGTAGTGCTGCATGGACTGTTCTGATGGTGAAGGACACGCCACACGAGTAGTACTTGAAATGGCGTACAGCTAACACAACAGCTAACAGTTCACGTCTGGTCACACAGTACCACCGCTCACTCTTGTTGAAGGTGCGGCTGAAGTAAGCCACCACCCGCTCACCTTCTGGACCCACCTGCGACAGCACTGCGCCCATACCAACATTACTGGCGTCTATATCCAGCACAAACGGCATAGCTGGGTCTGGAGTGGTGAAGACAGGAGCATTCATGAGGGCCTTCTTGAGACTAGAAAATGCCTCCTGACAGTCTGGCGTCCACACGAACATCTGATTGTTCTGGAGAAGGTTAAACAACGGTGCGCCACTCCAAGAAAATCCCTTCACGAACCGCCGATAATATGAGGCAAGTCCCAAGAAGCTTTTTATTTGCTTCTGGTCCTTCGTAATTGGCCAGTCTCTTATAGCGCTGATCTTCTCCTCCAGTGTGCTGATGCCCCTTCCGTCCACCTTGTGGCCCAGAAACTCCACCTCACGCCGCATGAAATGGCACTTCTCTGGGTGTAGTTTTAGTCCAGCTGCCGCAATCCTTCCCAGCACCAGCCTCAAGGAATCAAGGGCTGACTGAAAGGACCGTCCATGGACGAGGACATCGTCCAAATTGACCGACCAAGCACTCTTGCCTGGGGATGGTAGCGAGCACTGTGTCAATCAGTCGCTCAAATGTCCCTGGTGCGTTGCAGAGTCCAAAGCTCATGACCTTGAATTGCCAGTGGCCCCTGGTGGTGCAGCACGCTGTCTTCTGTCGTGACTCAGGGGTGAGTGGGACCTGCCAGTACCCACTGCGTAGGTCGAGCGACGAGAGCCACGAGGACCCTGACACCAGGTCCAACGTCTCATCGACTCGCGGGAGTGGGTAACAATCTTTTTTTGTCACCTTATTCAGCGGCCTGTAGTCCACACAGAACCGTGGCCTTGTGCAGTTCTTCCTGGGAACCATGACCACGCCAGATGCCCACGGACTGTCAGAGGGTTCTATGATCCCCGCCTCTAGCATGGCGTGGACCTCCCTATCAGCTGCCTCCTGCCTGATCATGGGGAGGCGACGGGGGCGCACCTTGACTGGCCGCGCATCCCCAGTGTCGATGTGGTGTTCGACCAGATGGGTGAGACCCACCTCATTTTCATTGAGGGCAATAATGTCCTTAAAGTCCCACAGTACATGCCACAGTCGCTCGCGCTGCTCCCCTTCGAGGCCGACACAGTTCTTTTCCCAGATGGAGCGGACCGCTACCGTCCGGTCCTCCCCTTGCTGTTGTTGGTTACGCGCTGCTGTTGGGGGTGGCCCGGCTGACGCCACTTCCCGCTTTGGGCTTGATTATTCAGGGCGAGCGGACTCTGCCCCCATTACCGATGGCTGCTGCGTGGTGGATGATGTCCTCTTGGCTGCGAGCTCCCCTATTGCCTCCTCTCTCGCTATGGAGGGCCTGACAGCCTCTTCCCAGGTTGTCGGACTGGCGACTGCGGTGTTGACGGACACAGCCACAGTTCGTTCAGTAGGAGTGGTCAGCTTTACTCGCTGGCCACTTGGAAGAACGAGCACAGCAGACCCCATGTCTATAACACACCTCATGGCTTTTAAAAAAGTCTCGACCAAGTATACATGGTTCGCTCACATCCGCCACCCAGGCAGAAAATGTTGATGACAAGCCTCCGATTATGAACATAAAAGTTGCTTTGCCTTTCATCTGGGCCACTTCCCCAGTCACTGTCTTTAATCTGGTGAGACTTGGTTCTACAACGGTTCCAACTGGAACAACGTCCGGTCTCACAATTGTGGCTGAAGATCCAGTATCCACCAGGGCTGTGCAGGCTACATTCCCAATCTGCACGCACACATGACATGGGTCCCCCACTTCTGTCCAGCCCACAGTCACAACAGTCTCATCACTTGAGGGCTGGTGCTCCCGGTAATTGGCTAAAGGGGTCCGTGTCGTCCGGGCTACACGGACCCTCTCTCGTTTCTCTGTTGGCCCTTCCTGTTTGGACAGCGTCGCAGCAAGTGGCCAAATTGTCCACTTCCGCAGCAGACAGCGGTGCACGCTCGTCTGTCCTTCTTGTCCTCATACTGGGTTGAGCGGGTTTGTAGCGCACATACAAGTTCCTCCACCCACGCCGGTCTTTGCTCCGCACCCTGCGTAAATGATGCAGCCGAAACTGGGCGGGAAGATGTCTCAGGTGCCGCCCCGGTGGCGATCTCACTCTCCATGGCGAGTTCAAGTGCATCTGCCAGGGCAGTAGGGTGGGCGAGCTGGACGTGCAATCGCAATTCATCCAGTTTAAGAGCTTGGATAAATTGATCACATATCAGTTCATTTTGGATTGCGTCCGGCATTCCGATATACGCACGCCGACCCAGCCTCTCGATTTCATTAGCAAGGCACCGAAGCGACTCACCCGGTAGCCTGTCATGGTGCTTAAACTCACAGCGCAAAGAGTCTCTCAAGTCAAACTCTCCAAAACACCCTTGCAGCGCAGCAACCAGCGCACTGTGATCAAGTCTTTCTCTCGGGTTCAGCAGGAGCAAACAGGACGGAGCTTCTTCAGTCAGTGACAAAGCGAACTGTATTGCTCTCACCTCCTCAGTCCAGCCTGCTTTATTAGCCACAAACTCAAACTGGATTTTATAAGCCTCCCAGCTTCCTTTCCCTGAAAACTTCAGTGTTCTCAATGCTTCACACACAAGCTCATGGGCGCCACCATGTTTGTTTACATTCGGCGGCGGCGGCGGCGCATGCACTCCTGCGTCGTGACGCCACTCCGTCATGGAGATACTGTTGTCCATGTGGCGCGAAATGCCGGCTTCATGGCGTCCGTGCTCGACGCAGGCTGCGTCCGGCATGTCAATCGCACACTCTCCAGTTCCTTTCTCTACCTTCACTCGAGCGCTGAGGTCGGCGAACATCCTCTATCCACAGGCAGCAGGTTCAAACCGAAGCACTTCTGACACCAATGTAATGCCCGCGGTGGAGAAGGAGTCACGCAGACGAGGATGCGCCGTTCAATCGCGGTAACTTCTAGTAGTACCAAAATAATGCACACACATACACGAGCTGCTGTTAGCCACAACTCAAGCTCATACACACACTGACACTTCCCCGCCACTCATACGCGCATGCGCGTTCACCAAACTCTTAAAGACACAGTACACAAATACAAATATCACAGATATTACAATGCTTTTGTTTTTGCTTGTCTGTTTTAAAACAACAAACTCCACAGTATATAGCGCTACTTTTGTACATGTTGAATGGAGGGAGACAGCAGCAAGACAATCGCTTGATTCCCAGACTAGTGCTGTATTTTCCGGACTAAAGACCGCACTGGGATTTAAGCACCACAAATTTTAAAATAAAAAAGTATTTTACCAGGTATTTGCCGCACCACACTATAAACTGCAGATATATACATTGTGAAATTAAGTATTACTACAAAAACATGTTTATTTACATATCTTAAGTGTGTAAATGGCTAATCAACCACAATAGAAGTCATCGGACGCTAGCTCTCCAATCGATTAAACCGACTCAAAAAGTCCACGGTGACGTTTGTCGAAGTTTTTTGGGAATTTGTGGAAAAAAAAGAATGCCGTTCTAAGTTAATAATACTAACACAGACACTTGTAAACGTGTTAGCATATTAGCTAATGCTAATGAAGCTAGCTTCATTACATTAGAATAGCACATACAAAGGTGCACGGAAACACTCCTACAGACATCACACATGGTGCAGTTTAATAGGTAAAAATTGTTTTAGTTAAACTATGAAACTTACAAACATTGCTTGGAGTAATGACGGAAAAATCCTTGAGCAAAAACGCTGTGGACGCTTATTACAGAATGAAAACAGGAAGTACATTTTCAACCCGCGATACCTGCAGTGAGCAAACTCATCCAAAAGATGCCGCCATATCACCAACATAAAACACCATTTCTGTCCTCTGTCTTTAATGCAAACTATTGAACACATGACATTATAGTAGTTAGCGGCAACAAAATCCATTAATCAGCCGCTCTGTTTAATAAGCCACTCGATTCAAAATCTGGGAGAAAAGTAGCGGCTTATTGTGACGATCTGTCATTTCATGTCTGAATATGTTTCCTTAGTTTGTGTTTATTTCCTGTCAGCGCTCTTATTTTTGTCCCACTTCTTACATTACTCCCAGAGTGCTCCTTTCCTTCTCCTATCCCTGATTGGCAGCCTGGCACACCTAGTTGCAGTTGCCAATCAGGCTGCTATTTGATTGATTGATTTAAACTTTTATTAGTAGATTGCACAGTACAGTACATATTCAGTACAATTAACCTCTAAATGGTAACCCCCGAAAAAGTTTTTCAACTTGTTTAAGTCGGGGTCCACGTTAATCAATTCATAGTATTTTATTCCTGCCTCGCCTCTTAGTCAGGGCTCAAGGATTAATTATGTAAATTATGTTATGCCTAGGGCTTCACGGTGGTAGAGGGGTTAGTGCGTCTGCCTCACAATACGAAGTTCCTGCAGTCCTGGGTTCAAATCCAGGCTTGGGATCTTTCTGTGTGGAGTTTGCATGTTCTCCCCGTGAATGCGTGGGTTCCCTCCGGGTACTCCGGCTTCCTCCCACTTCCAAAAACATGCACCTGGGGATAGGTTGATTGGCAACGCTAAATTGGCCCTAGTGTGTGAATGTGAGTGGGAATGTTGTCTATCTGTGTTGGCCCTGCGATGAGGTGGCGACTTGTCCAGGGTGTACACCGCCTTCCGCCCGATTGTAGCTGAGATAGGCACCATCACCCCCCGCGACCCCAAAAGTGAATACGCGGTAGAAAATGGATGGATGGGATGGATGTTATGCCTATTTGATTGTAGACTTTTGCGGACACCTTGTGGCGATAGGAAATTACTACGCTTGATTTGTTTGCTACTTCCGGGTTGACGATTTTAGTGTAGCCGAGTGTCCTGGGTTCGCATAATTTGGGTACTGATAAAATAAAATAATAAAAGGGAGTAGTGAGAGCAGGTCCGGTCTCCACCACTTTATTGTTCCCTTCTTTACACCTATCTCCATATACCTACACCTTCTTCAACAACCCACCTTTATACAGACCTCTTACGTCACAGCCTTACGGCAACACTGGAGGGACACCCTGAACTGTTTGTTACATACGTCCCCCCCTCAAGTAAAAACGTCCACGTTTCATCACAAACAAAATAGGTAACAAACAAGGTGAAATAGAACAGAGAAAATGAAAAAAAAATCACCATATTAATGCACACAATAAATCAACAATATTTTTTTTTACTGATCCACACCGTTTTGCATAGGCTAACACACTGACCCCTCAAAACATGCAAAACGTCCAGATGCGAAGGAGGTCGTTCCACTCGCCGTTGTAAGATAGTTCAATTATGTGGAGGAGGTTGCCCCCAGCGAGATGGTCCGATGGTGCTCAGGAGGTTACCCCAGTCACCCCCTGCGAGATAGTCCAATTGTGCGCAGGAGGTCGCCCCAGTGACCCCCTGCAAGATAGTCCATTTGTGAGATAGTTCGTTTATGACGCTCCATCATGCCATCAGACTTGTGGTTATGGGCAGTGGTACGCGTTATTTATTTTTATTTTTTTTCAAGCAACATACAGAGTCTAATTGAAAAGGAAACACCCTGGAGCCCCCATGGGAACCTCCGGGCCACATCCAGAACGTCCATGACCACCCTCCGGGTGGGCCGACAAACCTGGGACCCGCCCACGGGGACGTTAAGGGCACCGACGGGTCCGACACGCTCTGTACTGTCGGCTGTCTCTCGGCGCAAAGGGCCAGCAGCAAGACCGCGGGAACGCCTCCGCAACCAGCCGGGCCACGCCCGCAGCAAACACCTCCACGCTCTCCCCCGGAGAGCGCACACTCGCCGACAGGTTGGCCCCGAAGCGGTCCATTAATTGTCTTTGTTTAAAAGCTGCTCCCAGTCTCCCACGGGACAAGACGGGAGGATCCGAAAATCCTCACCAGCTCCTGGTTGCAGTCGCGGTCGGCTCCCTCCGTCGGTGAAAGGAGCGGTTAAACAAAAAGTCCACTTTCGACATTCATGCCGTGTGAGTGTCCGTCAAACAGCGCCTCCGGGCTTAAAAAGAGTCGTGGTCACCACACCACGTGTCCGCAAAATGGCCGGGAAACTTAGCAGCTAACTCGAAACTCACATGTCCCGTGTTGTTATGTATTCAAATAACGAGGTAACACACACGTTTAGTAACTTTTATATATGACTTGGGAGTAGCAGTAGCATACACTCTAGAGAGGGATCATCAACACTCAATGTACAGCACTTGGTGAGCATGCTAAGTAGACACAACTCAACTACGGCAAGTCAGTCAGGACAAACAACGCTGAGTAAGCATGCACATTAATACACCACATCACCTCCCCCCATAAATCAAAGGCAATGCAAAATCAGTACACACTTTCAATACGGCAACATTCAATTCTTCAATGCTGTAATAAACAAACACAAAAATGTCACAGATGTTATACCAGATAGTGCATTCAAACTCAAATTCAACCCTCTTTAATAACAAATGAAAAACTCCCTTATGAAAAGAATCAGTCCCTGTAACGCTGAGGTCGCCTGATAGTACGCTCTGAGCGTCTCAAAGTCACTGTCTCTGGGTCAGGTGGCACTGGCGGTTCCAACTGAAAAGCTGGTGGTTCAGGTTCTGCGGAGTCCGTTCCACAGAGGTCACTCGCTTGCTCAGCTGACGCAGTTTCACCTCCAGGCTCTGAATCTGGAGTGTCAGGACGGTAGCGAGGTCTCAACTGATCTCCGTGACGCCGGTACACTTGGTCTGGTGTCTCGCCTTGCACTCGGTATGACACTGGACCAGTCTGTTGTGTCACTACCCCAGGAATCCATTTGGGTTTCTCTCCTGCAGTGTTGCGCAGATACACAGAGTCATTTACATCAAACTGTCTCTCGGCAGCCTGACTGTCATGTTTCTCCTTCTGCTGATACTGTCTCTTTCTGACTCGTTCGGTGATGCTTGGTTTCAGGAAGTCCAAACGTGTTCGTACATGTCTTTTCAGGAACAAGTCCGCTGGTGACTCTCCAGTTGTGCTGTGGGGAGTAGTGCGATAGCGCAGCAGGATGTGTGATATCTTGTCCTCAACACTCAGGTTCTGTCCAACAAGCTTTTTCATGCCTGCTTTAAAAATAGCAACATATTTTTCAGCCAGTCCATTTGTAGCTGGATGTCTTGGCGCACCGGTCGTGTGAAGGACTCCATTCCTCTTTATGAACTGCTGAAACTCATCCGATGTGAACGTTGTCGCATTGTCTGTGACAATTTGTTCTGGCACACCGAATGATGCAAACAGTCTCTTAAGTCGTGTAATAGTTGCAGTAGATGTGATTTGTGCCATTTTGTAAACCTCCAACCACTTAGAGTATGCATCAACCACAATCATGAACATATGACCTAAGAATGGGCCTGCAAAGTCAATGTGTAGTCTTTTCCAAACCTCTCCAGGAAATTCCCAGGGATGCAGCGGGACTTGGCGTGGCGCGCGCTGTTCCAGCTGGCAGGTCTCCACTGCTTGCAGACTTTCTCAGCATCCATATCTACATTTGGCCACCAGACATATTGTCGTGCAATTGTTTTCATCTTTACAATGCCAGGGTGTCCGTCGTGGATCTCTTTTAGCACTGCACCTCTCATTTTTGCAGGTACTATTACTTTTGTTCCCCATAGAACACACCTCTGTTCGACAGATAGCTCATCTCTTTTTCTGTAGTACACACTCAGTTCATCTGGTATTTCTTTTGGCCATCCTTCCATGATGTACCTGTGCAGTTTTGAGAGCTCTGTGTCCTTTCGTGTAGCCTTGGAAATTTGTTTTGCACTCAACGGTGCCTCCTCAAGGTGCTCATATAACAATGCATTTATGCAAGCTGTCATTGTCTCTGTACCTGTATCTGTGGTCTCAGGCAGCGGAACACGAGACAGCCCGTCCGCATTGCCGTGCTCCTCTGACCTGCGGTATGTCATGTGGTAATCATACGCAGACAGTATGATGGCCCATCTCTGTATGCGCGCTGCTGCCATTGTAGGAAGTCCCTTACGTTCTCCAAACAGCGCGAGCAGGGGCTTGTGGTCGGATATTAAGTCAAACTTGCGCCCCCACAGATATTGATGGAACTTCTTCACACCAAACACCAGGCTCAATGCCTCTTTTTCTATCTGTGAATAGTTTTTCTCTGCCGGAGAGAGCGTGCGGGAAGCATAGGCTATTGGATGTTCATGCCCGTCTGGTGTTGTATGCTGTATCACTGCTCCAATCCCATAAGCAGAAGCATCACATGCAAGCAAAAGCGGCAGACGTGGATCATAGTGAACCAGCACTTTGTCACTGGTCAAAAGCTCCTTGCATTTGCCAAAAGCACTCTGCTCTGTTTCGCACCATCTCCATTTAACTTTGTCTTTCAGTAGCCTGTAAAGTGGGGCCAAAATTGTGCTTTGCTGAGGCACAAAACGACCATAGTAGTTAACTAGGCCCAGGAAAGCTCTGAGCTCTTTGACATTTCTGGGTGCCGGAGCATCACGTATGGCTATGACCTTATTTTTGGATGGGTAGACGCCTTTCCCGTCCAGCACATGTCCCAGATATTCAATCTGTGTCTTGCCGAAGTCACACTTTGACTTTTTCACTCTCATGCCGTTCTCTTGCAGTCTCTATAAAACCTTGTCCAGGTTCACGAGATGCTGGGCTTCATCTCGGCCCATAATCAATAAATCATCGAGATGAATTACCACATCAAGATCTTTCAACAGGTTCTCCATAATGCGTTGAAAAATGCTAACAGCAGAAGTGACACCGAAACAAAGTCTATTGTACACAAACAGTCCTTTATGAGTATTCACTGTTGTATACTTTTTCGACTCTTCATCCAGGAGTACTTGTTGATAGGCTGCTGCTAGATCTATTTTAGAAAATATTTTTCCTCCACATAGTGCCGCTAACACCTCCTCAATTCTTGGTAGGGGGTACGTTTCAGCGTTTGTAGCCAAGTTAACAGTTACCTTGTAGTCGCCACACAAGCGAAGTCCTCCATCCCGCTTAAGCACTGGAACCACTGGAGCAGCCCAGTCACTGGACTGATGACACCCTCCTTTTCTAGGCGCTGCAGCTCCTTTTCAACTTTTTCTTTCATGGCAAATGGCAGGACGTGGGCTTTGTGGAACTTTGGAACTCCATCAGGCTTTACAGAAATTGTGGCTTTAATGTCCTTTAATGTTTGTTGAGACGCATTTTTAGTGCCGTCTCACCCGGGCCGGGAGCAGGAAAACAATTCGAGGAGGCAGGAGTTGAGTCAAGTAGAAGTATTTTATTTAACGCAGTCTGCAGAGAGCGGAGATCGTATAGTACACTTGAACAGTAGTACCAGGAAAACCCAAAGCGATCTGTCTGAGAGTTTGTTGTACAGCAGCTTATATACACTGTGCTAGTAGTTATCTGATTGGTCAGTCTACTGACTGACGTCAGTTGCTATGTATCTCGTGTCTAGGAAGTACTCTTGGTTTCCTGTTAAGTTGGTTGTTGCTCAAGCATCTGTTTCCTGTATGTGCAGTGTTTGCTTGGTTTCCTGTTATGTTCGTTATTGTTCAAACATCTGTTTCCTGTAGGTGCAGTGTTTGGCACACTGAGCCAAATTGAGGTCAGGACGTTTGCTTTGTACACTCATTATGTTCCTAGCTCATCCTTGAATACCTCATCATATTTAGCCAGGACTTCTTGAATCGATTTGGGCTTTTGTGCTGATGTTAAATTTTCAGCGACTGTGTTAATTGCAGCTGCTTTAATCATTTTCCAGTTTAGCCTGATCTCATCTAGCCATTCTCTCCCACACAGTGAAGGACCCTCAACTCCCCCAACTTTCAGTGGTAGGCTAGCAGTCTGATTTTCATAAGCCACTTTTGCAATAAACTGGCCTTTAACAGGAATTGGCTCCCCTGAGTAGCCCTTTAGCTTTACGCGGCTGCCCACTAGTGGCACATGTGAGAATGACTGCTCATAGACATCTTCTGAGATTATACTCATTCCTGATCCTGTGTCTATTTCCATCAGGACTTTCTTTCCATTTACATCAAAAATGGCCTTGTATGGCTGTCGGCCTGCACCATTTGTGCTGAAAACAGTCAAAATATCACCAACATCATCTTCATTTTTGTCAGTTTGCACATAGCCTGTCCTTCTCTCCTCTCTTCGCTCACTGCTTTTCTTCCCCTTTTTATCATATTTATTTTCACGTGCTGAGCCTCCAGATCTGCATGCTTTCTGTATGTGCCCTATTTTATCACATTTATGACACTTTGCATTCTTGTAGTAGCAGTCACTTGCATTATGATTCTTGCCTTTGCATCTGTAGCATGCCTGTTGTTTTGAAGGCGAGCGCCGTCTTTGCCTCTCCTTTACCTTGTGAACAGCTGAGGTGACGTCATCACCCTTTCTCAACAGCTGTGCGTCGCGGTGGGCCGTCTCCATGTTGACAGCCAGCTCCATAGCTCTTGCAAAAGTCAGTCTGTCCTCCGAGAGCAACTTGCGTTGACATGTCTCAGAACTGACCCCGCTGACGAAGCCATCACGCAGAGCCTCATCCAATCTGTCACCAAAATCACACTTTGTAGCTAGTTGACGCAGCTCAGCGGCATATTCCGTAACCGTCTGGTTGCTTTTCTGAACACACTTGCGGTACCTGAAGCGTTCGGCAATAACCAATGGCTTCGGCTCATAATAGTCTTTCAGAGTGTCCACTATCTGGTCAAATGTTTTGTTTTTGGGCAAATCAGGCTGAACCAAATTGCGAAGAAATCCATGTGTCACTGCTCCCACTGAACTCAACAACAATGGGACCCTCTTTTCATCATCGACATCATGGGCTTCAAACAGCAACTCCATGCGCTCAATGTAGGCTGACCATGATTCTATCTCAGGTTTAAACTCGTCCGGTCGCTGAGAAAAGTATGCCATCTTCACTTCCAAAAAAAAACAAAACCGCAAGGAACACTCATAAACCGATTAAACTCATCGCCAATATGTTATGTCTTCAAATAACGAGGTAGCACACACGTTTAGTAACTTTTATATATGACTTGGGAGTAGCAGTAGCATACACTCTAGAGAGGGATCATCAACACTAAATGTACAGCACTTGGTGAGCATGCTAAGTAGACACAACTCAACTACGGCAAGTCAGTCAGGACAAACAACGCTGAGTCAGCATGCACATTAATACACCACACGTGTAAAACTTTCTTCTTCTTTTTTTTCAACACAGCAGTTAAAATAATCCCACCACTGCCACCAATGTAGCCGAGTATCCTGGGTTCGCATAATTTGGGTACTGATAAAATAAAATAAGAAAAGGGAGTCATGAGAGCAGGTCCGGTCTCCACCACTTTATTGTTCCCTTCTTTACACCTATCTCCATATACCTACTCCTTCTTCAACAACCCACCTTTATACAGACCTCTTACGTCACAGCCTTACGGCAACACCGGAGGGACACCCTCAACTGTTTGTTACATTAGTTTATGAGACAAATGAGAAGCAGACAAGTTGTGTTAGCTCTTAAAAGACTTTGAAAATATAATTATGTAAGTAAACTGTTTAACTTGTTTATTTAACTCATTTTTAAGGTGGAAAGGGGTTCAATTTGATACCAAGATGTTTATGGAAAAACGATGTTTGGCTGCCAGTCATATATTTCCACCACCGAAATAGTTTCAACATTCAGAAGTATTTCTTTGATGAAAGTATTGTGTATTTGTGTAAAGCCAATATTGACATAGTGTGTACTACCTTACAGCAGTGATTCTCAAATGGGGGTACGCATAGCCCTGGGGGTACTTGAAGGTATTGCCAAGGGGTACTTGAGATTTTTTAAAAATTATCTAAAAATAGCAACAATTCAAAAATACTTTATAAATATATTTATTGAAAAATACTTCAACAAAATAAGAATGTAAGTTCATAAACTGTGAAAAGAAATGCAACAATGCAATATTCAGTGTTGACAGCTAGATATTTTGTGGACATGTTCCATAAATATTGATTGATTTCTATTTTTGTGAAGAAATGTTTAGAATTAAGTTGATGAATCCAGATGGATCTCTATTACAATCCCCAAAGAGGGCACTTTAAGTTGATGATTACGTCTATGTGTAGAAATCTTTATTTATAATTGAATCACTTGTTCGTTTTCAAAAAGTTTTAACTTATTTTTATATCTTTTTTTCCAAATAGTTCAAGAAAGACTACTACAAATGTGCAATATTTTGGACTGTTATACAATTTAATAAATTAGAAACTGATGACATAGTGCTGTATTTTACTTCTTTATCTCTCTTTTTTTTTTTCAACTAAAAATGCTTTGCTCTGATTAGGGGGTACTTGAATTAAAAAAATGTTCACAAGGGGTAGATCCCTGAAAAAAGGTTGAGAACCACTGCATTACAGTATGTTCTTTGAATCACATTGCTTATACATTTGTCATTGTGTGTATCATTTTCAGTTTTACAAGTAAAGTGCAAGACAAAAGTGAAAAGAAGTACAAAACTAAATAGGTGTGCAAGACAAAGCAAGATCAACAACAATAAGGAGCCTGAATGGATTCATCTGCTTTGGAACTTTATTGGAACGTTTTGGATTGTTAGCTGTCTGCCCGGCTGTATAACCTAACATATAGTGAGGGCAGAACAAAGAATCTTTTGCTGCATGCATGACTTTTCCTCCTATTTTGAGCACAATACAATACTTTTACCACTACGTCATCCTGCTGTTTCCTGCATCTTTGGATCACAACTATTGCAGACATGTAAGTTCCTTACACTTACAGTCCTGAATTAACAATAAATGTAGTCCTCCGTCCACCACAAAAACAAGGAGGCACTGGATAAAAGTGAGGAGTAAAGACTGGCGGGAAAGGATTGTTCTCTTATAGTTCAACACTTAAGAGTGTAAACAAAAGTTTTGCATAAAAACGACCATCATTCATGAAACGTTGCTTATTAATTAAAAGTCATATGGCCTCAGAACAAGTTACCGTGAGAGCTTCCGTTCCTCTCCTCAACAAGTTAGGTTATTTATTTGGTAAAAGAATGGTTGAAGGGCCAAGTAAACAACTAATGTGTGCACCAACTGACGAAGAGGCAGGAGCGATTGCCAGACGGTTTGATTTATCACGTCATATCCCACATGTTATGGGGCTCAAAGGTGAAACGCACTTTCCCGTCCTTCCTCCCTCAGATGGCTATCAGAATTTTGTGACTTGCAAAGGATGGCCGTTTTACACACTACAATTCTATTGACAAATGTTTAATCTAAAAATAGTAGACGTTTTTGGCCATTTTCACAATTAATCCCTCCCACCCACAGTGTTTGGAACATCAACTGAAAAATGCCAGGCAGAGCACACAATGCTGATGCCATACGCCAATCAGGCCTCTTCCAAAGGACTCATCTGTTGCCCAAAGTAAGATTTTTTTTTATGAGGAAATATCTTTAAAGTAATCACTCTGTGTACTATATTGCTCGCATTTAAAAACAAATGGATGTCAATGTGTTTGCAAGCTAAAAATGTAACCAAACACAGTATAATCTACTTTTCTTTTTCTGCAACAGAGCATGAAAGACCATTCAGGGAAAGACATCAAGCTCTTAAAGGTAAACTGAAATTGTTTTGGCATTTTGCCTATGATTCACAATCCTTATGTAGGACAAGAACATGTGATTTTATTTTTTCATACATTCTAAATACTAAATAAATGCGATCAAATGTCCGCTCATTCTGGAGCCTGAGGGAGTCATTATATTCTCCCAATAAAGTCCTTAAAAACATCCGAACACCTCCATTATCCATCCATCCATCCATCCATCCATCCATTCTCTACCGCTTGTCCCTTTTGGGTTTGCTGGGGGTACTGGAGCCTATCTCAGCTGCATTCGGGTGGGAGGCGTCGTACACCCTGGACAAGTCGCCACATGAAGTATGTATGTAGTAACATTTACAATAACATTTACTATTTACGTATTTTGATCATTTTAATCATACGCACCGCATTTATAAAAAAAAAAAAAAAAATATTATAACTTCACTTATTATTACTCACTGCAGTCTACGTGAGAGGCATAAAGAATACTCAAACATCACTTACTGTACAATATCTGCCGTCATTACAATGCCAACTGCTAGGATGTTCATATACTTCCGTTTAGATGAAGAATTACTCATAATCCTTTTGAAGAAAAGAGGTGTGGAGCCAAGCGTCTTTTCTGGCCATCTCGCCACTGCCAGGTCTAAATTGTCTGTCAAAGTGTACAAACTTGTCGGAATATGTCCTCATCCTTCCTACTATCAATTGAAAGGCACAATTTATAATCTAGAATAAACTTCCACATGCAAGGAAGCAGATTACTACTTGATGTCAAGATAGGCACACAATCTCGGGATCACGATGCCGCTATAAATCCATCCATTTCGTTTGTCCCTTTCAGGATCACGAAAGGTGCTGGAGCCCATCTCAGCTGCATTCGGGCGGTAGGCGAGGTACACCCTGGACAAGTCGCCACCTCATCGCAGGGCCAACACAGATAGACAGACAACATTCACACACTAGGGCCAATTTAGTGTTGCCAATCAACCTATACCCAGGTGCATGTCTTTAGTGGTGGGAGGAAGTGCCCGAAGGGAACCCACAAAGTCACGGGGAGAACATGCAAACTCCACACAGAAAGTTTGTCTGAATTAGCGCTTATAATAACAATATTACTAATACTTGAACATTCAAGTCACGAAATGTACATGGGGAATCGTTGTTGTTTATTGGGTTTTATGGGCCTAATTGGAATTTGCATTGGCTCCATTTTAAGCACACTTTTTTATTAGTTAGAATGCATGAAAAAAAAAATACATCTATCTTCATGTCTTTCATAATGATTGTGAACTATAGACAAAAAAAAGTGCAGTTCCCCTTTAATTGCTGGCGACCAAGACACTCCTTGACTGGCTGAGGGATACACAAACCACCTTGCCTGACTCCTGAAAAGGAGTCCTTTTTTCGAGGTGGTATTTGGTGGAAAAAAGTTGGAGAACCACTGGGTTAGACATTTGATGTTTGAGCGCAACTCTTGATGATCTTGATTTTGATCATTCTATTGATAACCCTTGGTGCACTGCCTCACTCCTCTGCCATATACTAAATGACTGGATCCTGTCAAAACACAGTTATATAGAAATAAATCCCTTTATGAGCTGATAAGATAAGATGGTACATCTTCTACGAGTGGAAGGGCAGATTAGATATGATGATAGTCTGCCTCTTCTTTTGTAATATCGGTTTGAGGTTGAATTTTGTGCAGTATAATCAGTCCTATAAACAGATATATAGCCCATTTCTACACTAAAAACAGTGATGGATCAGTGATAAGCCACTCTTAAGACTCAACCTGCACTCACATATTTAGTCAGAACAAAGTGTTGATTGAAATTTTCAGACATGCGTTTTCTCTGCTTATTTGTCTTTGGAGTGATAGCCAGTGCTCCTTGTGCAGCAGCCCCATCAGGAGATTATGTTTCTGGGCTGCATTCTGTTTTCCGTGGGTCTACCAGGAACAAGCTGCTACTCATCTCTTTCGATGGGTTCCGCTGGGATTATGACCAAGACGTGGACACCCCCAATCTGGATAAAATGGCCAAGGATGGAGTGAAAGCCAAGTATGTCACCCCGCCATTCCTCACTATCACCAGCCCAACGCACTTCACCCTGCTCACAGGTAATAAACAAGCATTATTAGATATAGTATATATTTTCCTTTAAATGCCATTTGTAACATTTTATCACATGCAATGACTCTTCTGTACAATTTGCCTAGAAGGTAAAAATAAGAAGCAAATAATATACAATAAATAGATATTTAATGAAATAAGAGAGTAAATACAGACAGAAAAATTGTTTAATGTAGAATGTAGATGATGTATCATAAATAAAATTTTAGAAAATGATAACAAAATAATTTCATGGGAAAAAAAGCTTTTAGATTATATTCTGTAGCTTCCATTAATCGTTTAGGTGTAACTAATAAAACTGGATCAAATCCAGATTGCATGGAGCGCCCGGAACTTTAAATACACAGACAATCGAGCGCACATGAGAGGGATGTTATGTGGGTGCCATGACCTGTGTGGCGGTGAACAGCAGATTTTTTTTTGTTTTAATGCACACATGTTAAAAGTGCAATGTAAATGTTGATGATGTGCATTCATTAGAAAAAAAGAATGAAAATCATGCCAAGTACAAAACAAATGTATTTCTACTATTTGCTCTAGAATACTCATTGAGCCTAAAAAGCTTGTCGTATCTGTTTACTTGATTAATGGAACAAAGTAACGATAGATTTCGAATACTAAAATTAATGATAGCTGCAGCCTTAATTACAATACAATTAATAATAATGCCTGAATGAATGCTACAATAAATACTGTAATAACAGACATTCTTTGAGTGCTGTACATAGTCCAAGCCATAGAATCAGACGACATGTTAATGTGCTGAAGGTTTTGTTGGATGTGGTCTTACAGGTGTCTAAAAAAAATTTTTTCCCCAAAAGTCCGTCTTCCTCCATCTCCATATTCAGTATTGTTGTGTGTGTATGTATTTGATTTAATTTCTAGGTCACTTTATTGTCTATTACGACACTTGTAAATTTAGTTTGCATACTTCTCGATGTTTTCTATCAATCAAGACTACTAATTTGTTGATTTACACTGTGATTGCTTTCATTGGCTCCTGCTTGTTCTCAATCTCCTCCTAAAGAAGTTCTTTTTTTCTTAGTTTGACTTTTAAAATGTGCCTTCAAACTAATTAGGTTGGTTATTAAGATTGGGAAGCACAATAGGGCCATAGCTTGAGTCCTTCATTAATTCCAATTTGAATATGACAATTATACCAGTAAAACTGAGTATTTTATAAAGGTTTTTCATAAGTTAAGATCAGGTATTCCGAATGTGTGATATTAGAAGACCCTTGTCACACTTGGTCAAAGTTTTAAAACAAAGACAGTATTGTTTATAAAATAAAGACAGAAAAAAATCAAAAAGGTACAACTTTGATGCTCGTTAACGCCTAGTCCGTGTTTTCTCTTGCAGGAATTACTTGTTTTCATGACAAAACCCCATCTATCAACCCACATTTCGACATTTTCATAATTGCATTGTCTACTCAATGCATCTTTAATTATTAAATACATCATGGATGTAGTAATTAGCTTGGGTTAAATTTTTTAGAAAAATGTCTGGTACAGTTTTGATTACAAACTTTGATTGGCTTTTGTTCAACAGAAGGAAATTGTTATTTTATTGGGAAATACCAACCGATGGTGCTCAAGCGTCTACATGACAACATGGCACATGTAGGCAGAGACAGATTTTATTGGCCCTACATGAAAAGAGATGTGGAACAATATCTGACCAAAAGATACAGCTGCTTAAAACAGAACACATTGGGCTCCCTGCAGTCCAACATGCCTTTAAAAATGGTGTGCATGGACCCTTCATCTAGGGAAAAGCAAAGGAGCGTTTTTCCTTATAGTGCTCAACCATTTCACATACACTATATTGCCAAAAGTATTTGGCCACCCATCCAAATTATCAGAATCAGGTGTCCTAATCACTTGACCCGGCCACAGGTGTATAAATTCAAGCACTTACGCATGGAGACTGTTTCTATTTGTGAAAGAATGGACCACTGTCATAGGATGCCACCTGTGCAACAAATCTAGTTGTGAAATGTCCTCGCTCCTAAATATTCCAAAGTCAACTTTCTGCTTTATTATAAGAAAATGGAAGAGTTTGGGAACTACAGCAACTCAGCCACCAAGTGGTAGGCCATACAAACTGACAGAGAAGGCTCAGTGGATGCTAAAGCACATTGTACAGAAAGTTGGCGACTTCTTTGCACTATCAGTTGCTACAGAGCTCCGAACTTCATGTGACCTTCCAAATAGCCCACCGTACAGTATGCAGAGAGCTTTTTTGAATGGGTTTCCATGGCCGAGCAGCTGCATCGAAGCCATACCTCACCAAGTCCAATGCAAGGCGTCGGATGCAGTGGTTTGCAGCACGTCGCTACTGGACTCTAGAGCAGTGGAGTCGCGTTCTCTGGAGTGATGAATCACGCTTTTCCAACTGGCAATCTGATGGACGAGTTTGGGTTGGGAGGTTCCCAGGAGATCAGTACATTTCGGACTGCAATGTGCTGAGTATGAAATTTGGTGGAGGAGGAATTATGGCGTGGGGTTGTTTTTCAGGAGTTGGGCTTGGCCCCTTATTTCCAGTGAAAGGAACTTTCAATGCTCCAGGATACCAAAACATTTTGGACAATTCCATGCTCCCAACTTTGTGGAAACAGTTTGGAGCGGGCCCCTTCTTCTTCCAACATGAATGTGCCATATCTCTGTTAGATTAACTGGACAAGGAGCTGAACAATTTCATCATGCGCTTCAGCAAGGTCCATAAAGACATGGATGACAGAGTCTGGTGTGGATTAACTTGACTGGCCTGCACAGAGTCTTGACCTGTACCCGATAGATCACCTTTGGGATGAATTAGAACAGAGACTGTGAGCCAGGCCTTCTCGACCAATATCATTGGGTGACCTCACCAATGCGCTTTTGGAAGAATGGTCGAAAATTCCTATAAACACGCTCCGCAACCTCGTGGACAGCCTTCCCAGAAGAGTTGAAGCTGTAATAGCTGCAAAAGGTGGACCGACATAATATTGAACCTTATGGGTTAGGAATGGGATGGCACTTCAAGTTCATATGTGAGTCAAGGCAGGTGGCCAAATACTTTTGGTAATATAGTGTATTTGCTAAGGCCTACCTTACAAAAAGCTAATCTGTACGAACTGCTGTAGAGAGGATTTATAGCGACTTTGTACTACAGTTTGGATTTTTAAGCAAGTTCCACCATGAACAAGGAAGAGCATTCGAGAATGAACTGTTTCGGACACTTGGACAGATGTCAGGAGTTGGGCATTTTAGACCGTAGTAACCTTATCATCCACAAATAAATCCAGCAGAATGATACAAAAGGACGTTACTGCCGATGCTGCACACTTTGACAAAGAGGAGTCGTGGAAAGAACATTTCCCTGAATCGGTACTTGCATACAATTGCATCTACCACGAATCAACTGGCTGTTTGCCCCACTACCATCTTTATAGTCAATATACCCACCTTCCTGTTGATCTTCTGTTTGGCTTAACACAGGAGACAGACACTGACACACAAAGGCAATGCAGAGAAGTGGCCAAAAAGAATAACACAGGCATATCGCATCGCTTACCATAACAGCCAGTCTTCAAGTAGTATTCAAAATTCTACTATGACCAGAAGACTAGAAGTTAGGACTTAAGGCTGGAGACAGAGTGTTGGTGAGAAAGCTGGGTGACCGTGGTGGGCCCAGTAGGCTATGTTCTCACAGGGAGAAGAGTATACAGTATACGTGGTGAAAAAATAAGTCTCAGACAACCCTGTGTATGTCATTCAACCTAAAAGTGATGAAAAAAGGAAAATAAGAAGGCTGCAAAGAAACCTGCTGTTATTGGTAAACAATTTACCAATAGATTTCCCACAGCTGGACACCAAGAAACAGTTAAAGCCGAAGAAGCGAGCAAACTCTCGTGAAAAGGATTGACGACAGACATCAAACCGTGAATGCTGAGACTTCTCATTCAGACGAGGAGTTGGAAGGAGGCGACTGGTTGAAGATACCAGTCGCTGATTTTGATCTTTTTGATACCTGAGGAGAGGATGGAGCAGTTCCAGCAACAATGTCTGCTTGCAACCCAAAAAGACCAGTCAGAAGTCAACCTGAACCAGATCAAAGAAAACATTTCCATGACAACAGTGAAAACTCACACAGATCAGCTGAAGGACACCGGTCCGTGACACATTTGCAATCAGGCCCCGCAGAAACATGAATTAATTTATAAACTTTTACATTTTCTCCGACTTAACTTCCGCCTGTCCCACTAAACACACTAATAAACGCGTTAATATCAATCAATCAATCAATCAATCAATGTTTATTTATATAGCCCCAAATCACAAATGTCTCAAAGGACTGCACAAATCATTACGACTACAACATCCTCGGAAGAACCCACAAAAGGGCAAGGAAAACTCACACCCAGTGGGCAGGGAGAATTCACATTCAGTGGGACGCCAGCGACAATGCTGACTATGAGAAACCTTGGAGAGGACCTCAGATGTGGGCAACCCCCCCCCTCTAGGGGACCGAAAGCAATGGATGTCGAGCGGGTCTAACATGATACTGTGAAAGTTCAATCCATAGTGGCTCCAAGACAGCAGTGAGAGTCCCGTCCACAGGAAACCATCTCAAGCGGATCAGCAGCGTAGAGATGTCCCCAACCGATACAGGCGAGCAGTCCATCCTGGGTCCCGACGAGCGGTCCATCCTGGGTCTCGACTCTGGACAGTCAGTACTTCATCCATGGTCATCGGACCGGACCCCCTCCACAAGGGAGGGGGGGACATAGGAGAAAGAAAAGAAGCGGCAGATCAACTGGTCTAAAAAGGAGGTCTATTTAAAGGCTAGAGTATACAGATGAGTTTTAAGATGAGACTTAAATGCTTCTACTGAGGTAGCATCTCGAACTGTTACCGGGAGGGCATTCCAGAGTACTGGAGCCCGAACGGAAAACGCTCTATAGCCCGCAGACTTTTTTTGAGCTCTAGGAATCACTAATAAGCCGGAGTCTTTTGAACGCAGATTTCTTGCCGGGACATACGGTACAATACAATCGGCAAGATAGGCTGGAGCTAGACCGTGTAGTATTTTATACGTAAGTAGTAAAACCTTAAAGTCACATCTTAAGTGCACAGGAAGCCAGTGCAGGTGAGCCAGTACAGGCGTAATATGATCAAACTTTCTTGTTCTTGTCAAAAGTCTAGCAGCCGCATTTTGTACCAACTGTAATCTTTTAATGCTAGACATTGGGAGACCCGAAAATAATACGTTACAGTAATCGAGACGAGACGTAACAAACGCATGGATAATGATCTCGGCGTCTTTAGTGGACAAAATGGAGCGAATTTTAGCGATATTACGGAGATGAAAGAAGGCCGTTTTAGTAACGCTTTTAATCTGTGACTCAAAGGAGAGAGTTGGGTCGAAGATAATACCCAGATTTTTTACAGAGTCACCTTGTTTTATTATTTGGTTGTCAAATGTTAAAGTTGTATTATTAAATAGAGGTCGGTGTCTAGCAGGACCGATAATCAGCATTTCCGTTTTTTTGGCATTAAGTTGCAAAAAGTTAGCGGACATCCATTGTTTAATTTCATTAAGACACGCTTCCAACTGACTACAGTCCGGCGTGTTGGTCAGCTTTAGGGGCATGTAAAGTTGGGTGTCATCAGCATAACAGTGAAAGCTAATACCGTATTTGCGTATGACGTCACCTAGCGGCAGTATGTAGATGCTGAAGAGTACAGGGCCAAGGACCGAACCCTGGGGAACTCCACACGTTACCTTAACATAGTCCGAGGTCACATTGTTATAGGAGACGCACTGCATCCTATCAGTAAGATAAGAGTTAAACCATGACAGGGCTGAGTCTGAAATACCAATTCGTATTTTGATACGCTCTAATAATATATATATTACAACTCCTTTGTTATAGTACATGGGACAATGCACAATAATGGACACATAAAATGTTGATGTGCCAGATTGTAGCCAAAGGCTAATTTCCATCTGTAGTGCCCTGCAGGGTCATTGCATATAGCAGGGTTTCTTAACCTTTGACTTTCCACGACACAGGAGCCTGGGGACCACTCCGATATTAACACTGAATTAGTAATCTTACTCTTGATTTTGATCATATTCAATAATTATATGTAACCTACTTACAGTTTACTAAGTTGTCAAATGATATAAAAGCATGTGGTAATCACAAAGATTATATTATTAATTAAACAAATAAACCTTAGGCTTAGGTCAGGCTGACTTGAAAAAGAAGTACTAACCAAAAACAATACACTTACATACAGTATGTATTGTGTTGTGCTAAAATAAATACACTGAATCAATTATGAATATGTTTCTTAACTAAACTATCAACAAAATAAAGTGCAAATGAAAATACAGCTTCACCACTTTAGTCATAATTTTTGCGCTTAAGCTGTTTTTTTTATCTTGTTATTACTGCCACAAGTGTGTGAATGTGTATGTGTGAATGTGGAAATAGTGTCAAAGCGCTTTGAGTTCCTTAAAAAACAGGTAGAAAAGCGTTATACAAGTACAACCCATTTATCATTTAGCATTTATAAGTAGTGGAAAAGTGTATTACAACTGAGTACGACTGCTGCCTTTAAGGACCACAGCTGGAAAAGACATATATTAAATTATAGGGCTCTAAGGTTAAGAAACACTTGTATACAGTATATGTCATTAACGTGCTGGGCCCCATCTCTTCGCAAAGAAACACGCCTAGGGCTCCCACTACTTCAGTGTTAAAGGGAGTTGATTGTTCATGCTAATTTTTTGCAGTTTTTATCTGCTGTTGAATATCCCTGTCTTTGTTAATTTCTTTATTTAAACATGTATGTCTGACCCTCAGAAAAGACAATTCCTAGCATTTGTTTTGTAAAGAGAGCCTGAATCCCCATATTTTTCTCATGCTGCATCATTCCTATCAGGGCGTTATGTGGAGAATCATGGAGTGATTCACAACATGTGGTTCAACACGTCCACCCAGGAGAAGAAGCAGTACTACATGACCCAGTTTGTTGACTCCTACTGGGACAACGGCAGCTTGCCCATCTGGATAACAGCACAGAGACAGGTGCGCATGGCAATATACCTTGTGTTGGAATCTAGTCTTCCACAATTACATGTTATTCGATATAAATTGGCATTGTTAATGCCTCGTAAAGAACAACAGAAAAAAAATAACAAATTTAGCACAAAATTATGATGATGCTCGCTAGAATGCAGTGCCAGGCTGTGAGCTCATTAGCTTATAAGGAGCGGGACAGGGCAAATGAATGCAGGGTAAAATGATCAATCAATCAATCAATGTTTATTTAAACCTTGGAGAGGACCTGCGCTACTGATCCGTCTCCGCCTGGGACGGTTTCCTGCTGGCTCCACTTTGGATGGGACTCCCGCTACTATATTGGATCCACTTTGGACTTGATTCTCACGGTTACATTAGATGCACAATGAATTGGACTTTTACAATATCATGTTAGATCTGCTCGACATCCATTGCTTTCGGTCCCCAGGGGGGGAGGTTGCCCACATATGTGATGTCCCAGCCGATACACAAGCGAGCGGTCCATCTTGGGTCCCGACTCTGGACGAGCGGTCCATCCTGGGTCCCGATTTTGGACAGCCATACTTCATCCATGGCCACCAGACCGGACCCCCTCCACAAGGGAGGGGGGGACATAGGAGAAAAATAAAAGAAACGGCAGATCAACTGGTCTAAAAAGGGAGTCTATTTAAAGGCTAGAGTATACAAATGAGTTTTAAGGTGAGACTTAAATGCTTCTACTGAGGTAGCATCTCGAACTGTTACCGGGAGGGCATTCCAGAGTACTGGAGCCCGAACGGAAAACACTCTATAGCCCGCAGCCTATAAACCCAAAGTGAAAAATCTACTTGTTAAGATAAGAATGGGACATATACACTAGTTTTTTTTCCCTTCAACTGTATAGTAATGTAGTTTATACTTAAACTATACCTAAATCAACAAATACATGTGAGTCACTCACACTGTCCACCAGGGGTCTCAAACTCGTGGCCCCACAGGCTGCAGATGATATTTTGTGGCCCCGAACCGAAGTTTAATGTAAGTACTTTACAGTGTTGTGTGCGGAGCTGAACGAACCCCACCAATCACGGTGGGGTATATGGCTCTTAGGGGCATGACATCGACTGAGCTTGATGCAAGCAAAGAATCATTTCTTGATGAGTGAAAGTTACAGCAGTATTGCCGTGGAGTTTTCTTCTGTGCCTGGCGGACTGTCTTGTTTCCACTGGGCATACGCAGACATTCGTCCCAGCATGCTGCGTTCGCAAAAATAAAAAAATAAACTTGTTTAAGTTGTTACCCAGCGGTACATTATACGTACTCTCCATTGTAGCTTGAAGTAGTCTGTAGGTACATAGCGACACCTCTCCGTCGGCAATCACAGTCCCTGATAACATGCACAATTATTTCCATCCATCCATCCATTTTCTACCACGTATTCCCTTTTGGAGTCGCGGGGAGCGCTGGCGCCTATCTCAGCTACAATCGGGCGGAAGGCAGGGTACACCCTGGACAAGTCGCCACCTCATCGCAGGGCCAACACAGATAGACAGACAACATTCACACTCACATTCACACACTAGGGACCATTTAGTGTTGCCAATCAACCTATCCCAAGGTGCATGTCTTTGGAAGTGGGAGGAAGCCGGAGTACCCAGAGGGAACCCACGCATTCACGGGGAGGACATGCAAACTCCACACAGAAAGATCCCGAGCCTGGGATTGAACCCAGGACTGCAGGACCGTCGTATTGTGAGGAAGACGCACTAACCCCTCTTCCACCGTGAAGCCCGCACGATTATTTGTGTGTAATAATTTTTTATTTACATCGCATTATTTGCATTGTATTTGCATTGCCTCACACGAAGAACACTACAGTACATATATTTATATAAGATGTAATTTGTTTTTTGTTTCTATGACTACATTTACAACAACAACAGCATGGCGGATAAATGGTAAATGGGTTATACTTGTATAGCGCTTTTCTACCTTCAAGGTACTCAAAGCGCTTTGACACTATTTTCCACATTCACCCATTCACACACACATTCACACACTGATGGCGGGAGCTACCATGCAAGGCCCTAACCACCACCCATCAGGAGCAAGGGTGAAGTGTCTTGCTCAAGGACACAACGGACGTGACTTGGTTGGTAAAAGGTGAAGATCGAACCAGGAACCCTCAAGTTGCTCGCACGGCCACTCTCCCAACCTCGCCACGCCGTCCCTATAACAAACACTCCTGGAGCAGGTGCCTTTTTGCGCTCGCCATCCCGGTACTTTCTACCATCTACAACTGCCATGGTGTTCATGTCATCATGAAGGACATTGTATTTTGAACGACTGCATAAAACGATTAGATAAAAAAAAAAATGTAAGTTGGACATCACTTCCTGCGGTGTGAACATAGCCAAACGTGGCTTAGCCAGGTACAAAAATTGCCTTTTTTCCTCAAGCCTTTGTGCATCCACCTTGGAATAATGCCATGATACGTTCAATAGCGTCTATTGTTATTGTTTTTTAACATGGCATGTTTTTTTGTGAATTAGCACTGTACCTTACTGGTATGCTGTGATATATGCTAAACCCTGCACCAAATAATTCAGTGTAGTCTGACTCCATGACGCTAGTGTTGTACAGTAATCCCTTGACCTTCCAGATTCTAATTCCAACCTCTGTACTTTGTCCGTTTATGTTCGTTCATTTGAGTTTTTGACCCTCTAATCCTCAGGCATATGAAATGTCCACAAAAACATGGAGTTCCGCGTTTTTAAACATTTGATTTTGTGTCAAAATATTACTTCTTCATTTTTTAATGAAATATCAAAAAACTAGGATGTAAACACAATTTGCTGAACGCTCGTCTCAGGTGCAGGTACTTTCTGTTCTTCTGGCATAAAAGTCACCCTGAATTGCAGGACACCATGAATTGATTAACGTGGACCCCGACTTAAACAAGTTGAAAAACTTATTCAGGTGCTACCATTTAGTGGTCAATTGTACGGAATATTTACTGAACTGTGCAATCTACTAATAAAAGTATCAATCAATCAATCAATAAGGGGATCATGGGTGCCGAAACAAGCTCGCTCGTTAGCATAGTTAGCGTCATTTAGCTAGCGTACTTGTTGTTGCCTGCGTTTGCGATGGCGATGGTTTTGTACTTTACTGCTAATCATATTTGGATGATTACAATCTGAACAATGTTAGTTCCGAACAAGTTGTAGTTCTAGAGTATTTATTAGTAGCCAGCGAGAAGTTAGATTTTTGATATGATGGATTGTAAACAAGAGGTCACAGCAACGGAAGTATGTTACCCGAGGGGGCGTGGCTACAGGTTAGAGTTGCCAAATGGGAAACGTTTTCTGAGTTCTTTGCATGCATGTTATAGAATTGTACATTATTTTCAATGATAATATTGTTAGTAAATGATTTACCAAAAAATATGGTACATGTAAGAGTCAAAGAGTCAGCCAATGAAGGTTGGTACGTGACAATAAATGTAAAAGGCAAAATATGTTGAAGAAATGCACCCAATTGCAGAAAATTTAGTCTTGGTTATCAACATTTTCTTTTGGGGCTTGTGTGGCAGCACTTCTTGCCCATAGAAATTGTCCCCTTTTTTTCTCGAAGGTTGCGTGAATCCTACATTTTGTTTTATCCTTTTTTAGGGTCTAAAAGCAGGCTCTCTACATTTTCCTGGCACGGCTGCTACCTACAAAGGAGAGATAGTGAAAGTGAGGAAAGTGGAACCTCGTTTCTATGACTATTCAAACGAGACAGAATGGAGGCGTAACATCGACAAGGTTATCGGAGAGTGGTTCCACCAACAGGACCTAGACTTTGTCTCCTTGTATTTTGGGGAGCCAGATAAGGTTGGCCACAAATATGGACCTGATTCCCCAGAACGTCGGGAGATGGTCCAGCAAGTGGATCGTACTGTGGGCTACATCCGAGATGAGATCTATTACCATGGTCTGGCTGACCGACTCAACATCATCATCACTGCTGACCACGGGATGACTAATGTCTTTCGGGGAGGACAAGTTCAGGAGATCATCTTGTCTCAGATCCCAGGTTTTAGCTTCAGGGATATCAAATTTCATCTTGTGGATTATGGCCCTGCTGGAATGCTGCTTCCAAAAGAAGGGATGTTGGAGAAAGTCTATCAAGCGCTGAAGGGAGGACACCCTCGCCTTCACGTGTACAAAAAGGAGGACATGCCAGAGAGACTACACTACGGTAATCACCCACGACTTCTTCCCATCATCCTCTTTGCTGATCCTGGATATGTCATCAATGGGGTGAGAAACTTTTATGTATTTTGAAAATAGTTTTATTCTTTTTTAAATCAAACTTGATTTCAATTTGATGCATGTTTTGTATAAAAAAAAAAAATCATGTTTTTCATCATTAAAATATATGCAAACCATCCTGACATAACTCCGACTGGGGATCAAACCCAGTAGGAATGCTTACAAGACCAGCACTAACACTGCTCGCCAGTGGGAAGATGATAACAGGAAAAAATTGCCATTACTGTATTTTATTATCCGTGATGGAGCAGAAACAGACTGGGAATATGTTAAAATTTCATATGAAGCACCTTATCGTGTATTAATTTACATTTTATACACACTTCACCACACTCCGTTGTGGTGAAGAAGAAACTGAGCCGGAAGGCAAAGCTCTCAATTTACTGGTCGATCTACGTTCCCACCTTCACCTATGGTCATGAGCTTTGGGTCATGACCGAAAGGATAAAATCACGAGTACAAGTGGCCGAAATGAGTTTCTTCCGCCGTGTGGCGGGGCTCTCCCTTAGAGATGGGGTGAGAAGCTCTGCCATCCAGGAGTAACTCAAAGTAAAGCCGCTGCTCCTCCACATCGAGAGGAGTCAGATGCGGTGGTTCGGGCATCTGGTCAGGATGCCACCCAAACGCCTCCCTAGGGAGGTGTTTAGGGCACGTCCAACCGGTAGGAGGCCACGGGGAAGACCCATGACACGTTGGGAAGACTATGTCTCCCGGCTGGCCTGGGAACGCCTCGGGATCCCCCGGGAAGAGCTAGACAAAGATGCTGGGGAGAGGGAAGTCTAGGCTTCCCTGCTTAGGCTGCTGCCCCCGCGACCCGACCTCGGATAAGCAGAAGAAGATGGATGGATTGATGGACACACAAAAAACAGGGCCACTCACATATTGCAGGGACCTACGCACAGTGCGTGATCTGCTCTGAATGAGAAAGTTGTTGGCTTAGTTAAAGGTAAAGTACCATTGAGTCTATATTTTTTGTGTGTTTCGGAAGTGAAAATGAGCATCATAAAGTTAAAGTCCCAACGATAGTCACACACACAGTATGTGTCGCAAAATTGCTCTCTGCATTTGACCCATCCCCTTATTCCACCCCCTGGGAGGTGAGGTGAGTAGTGAGCAGCAGCAGTGGCCGCGCTCGGGAATCATTTTGGTGATTTGAGCCCCAATTCCAACCCTTGATGCTAAGTGCCAAGCAGGGAGGTAAGGGGTCCCATTTTTATAGTCTTTGGTATGACTCAGCCGGTGTTTCAACTCACGACCTACCGATCTCAGAACGGACACTCTAACCATTAGTGATTCCTGTTCATAGTTTTGCACTTTTTCAACAATATGCCATAACATCATTGATTTATTGAAAAAGAAAGCCATGGACCCCTAAAAAGTTCTGGTATAATGAATATATAAATACAAAATATATTGTTGAATAATGAAGAATTATTCATACAGGTGTAAAAAATGCCACACATGAAAGTATAATGTGTAAATACATGCAGTCTTTATGATTAAATTGTCAGACATGAATGAATGAATTCAGGATAAATGATATCAGACACAATCTTCTCAGCAATCTTCTCTTAACGTGGACCCCGACTTAAACAAGTTGAAAAACGTATTCGGTTGTTACCATTTAGTGGACAATTGTACGGAATATGTCCTGTACTGTGCAATCTACTAATAAAAGTTTCAATCAATCAATCAAATCATCTGACCTGATTTACAATTTACAATATGTGACACAATCAATGAATAGTCCAGCTGCACTTTGTTGGTGATATACACAACATCTTAAAACTATTGGAATATTATTATTTATTTGGAATATTATTATTTATTTATATTATTATAATATAAGTATTTGCACTGGATTATGTTTCAAAATCTTCTTGGTGAGCATCGCCCTCTACTAACTATTGTTGTTTTCTCTTCTTTCTCCCCAAATCTAGTTGTTTCCTGTCCAGTTTCACAAAGGAGAGCACGGCTTTGACAATGAGGTGTTAGACATGAAGCCCTTCTTCAGGGCAGTAGGGCCTGACTTAAAAAAAAATGTAGTCGTTGAACCCTTTGAGACGGTCAATGTTTACACATTGATGTGCTATCTACTTGGCATAGAACCAGAGGTCAATGATGGGCACCTAGACAACACTAAACATCTGCTGATCCCAAAGAAAAACACAGGAGACAATGACGGTAATAAATTTGACATGGCAGAAGACATTAGGTCAGTTATACTGTAATGTTACTGTTATACTGTATAGTTGCATTAGGCAAGGCAAATGTATTCATATAGAGCACAATTTTTACACAAGGCAATGCAAAGTACTTTACAGAAAATTACAAGAAGGCAATATTTTGAAAAAAATCGCAAAAGTAATCATAATTCAAACTAAAAACATACAATAAAATCATCATTAAAAAACTTTTATAATTCAGATTGATATCAAAGAGTGTAGATCAAATATTTTCAGTTGTCATATGTATAATTAGATAACAGTGTTTTAGGCTGGTTTTGAAAGTTGCCAATTTTGAGGCCTGTCTTACATCTTCTGGAAGACTATTCCAGATTTTAGAGTCAGGACCATGTTTGGTTCTGACTCTGGGCACCAGCAGAGGTTCTCAGAGCTCAATATGGTTAATATGGTTCTAACATGTTTAGAAATGTACTTTGGCACAATACCATAAATATACTTGCACACAAGCAGAGCTGTTTTAAAGTCTATTCTCTGAGCAACTGGAAGCCAGTGCAGTGACCTAAGCACTGGATTAATATTGTCATATTTCCTGGTTCTAGTCAGGACTCGTGCAGCAGCATCTTGGATGTACTGCAGCTGCCTTACAGTTTTTTAGAGAGCGCATTAAAGTGGTCTAACCTACTGAAGATTAAGTCTGATTTAGACATTGAAATCCTGACTGTTGAGGATCTTGCCAAAGTACACTTTCACAAAGTTTTGGCACGTGATCTTGTTTATGTTGCCGTTTGTCCATCAAAGTACTGTAGGTTGCCATAACCAAAAGTTACCAAAAGGCCAGTTTTCTTTTTATAAATGTTTTTAAATGATAATACATAATTAGTGAATGGAAAAAGAGAGCGTCTGATGGTCTCAAAAGTGTGCTTGCTCTTTACGTTTGTTTCTTCAAAATATGACTGTTAAACATTTTAAAATTGCAAAACACAAGGCCAGCATTTGCCAATATTCTTGTCATGCATGATTAGCATTTAAAAAGCATATTTTCCCACTAACTGAAATAGATTGTCAAAAACTTCAGGGGCATACGACATTAGAGATTGGTCTGTAATAGCGCTGTATTAGCAAATAACGTGGCCTTAAAAAAGCTGCACATTTTGGATTAGATTTGAAGCTGCTGAAGTCAAGTAGATGCCAAACATATCTTGAAAAACAAAACCAAAAGTATGAGTCCTGTATTGTGCCGGGGAAAAAAACAGTTTGTGAAACGTCAATTACTTGTTTTCATGACAAAACCCGTTCCATCAAACAGCATTTTGACATTTTCATAATTGCATTGTCTACTCATTGCATCTTTCATTATTAAATACGTCATGGATGTAGTAATTGGCTTGGGTTACATTTTTTAGAAAAATGTCTGGTACAGTTCTGAGCACAAACGTTGATTGGCTTTTGTTCAACATAAGACGAGGAAAATTGTATTTTATTGGGACATACCAACCGATGGTGCTGAAGCGTCCACATGACAACATGACAGATGTAGGCAGAGACAGATTTTATTAGCCCTACATGAAAAGAGATGTGGAAGAATATCTGACAAAAAGATACAGCTCTGCATAAAACAGTACACCTTGGGCTCCCTGCAGTCCAACATGCCTTTTGAAATAGTTTGCATGGACTACCTTCATCTGGAGAAAAGCAAAGGCACCATTTCACATACACTATACTGCCAAAAGTATTCGGCCAACCATCCAAAAGATCAGATTCAGGTCTCTTAATCACTTGACTCGGCCACAGGTGTATAAAATCAAGCACTTAGGCAGGGAGACTGTTTCTACAAATATTTGTGAAACAATGGACCTCTCTCAGGAGCTCAGTGATTTCCAGCGTGGAACTGTCATAGGATGCCACCTGTGCAACAAATCTAGTCGTGACACCTTCTCACTCTCATGCCTCTGTCACTATTCAGAATAGAATGGCAAATTTCCCCAGACATGATCATTGTCCTCTGTGGTGTGCAATGTTAATGCTGGTCTTGTTAACAGTTGTACTGGGATTGAATCCTCAAAATAAGACTCTGCTCAGGGCTTTAGTTTAGCTGATGGAAATGCAATGGAATGAAACATTTTGAGGAAGAGGATAAGATTTTCATCACTTTCTAGGGTTTTTGTGTCAGACCGGGTAACTAGTTGTTAATATTCTTATTTTTCACAAAAAAATGTTTATTAATGAACCACAATGTTTCCATATATTCATATAACTCCAAAAAATGTGTCTAATTAAATTCAGGTTTGAGTCAAATAGTATGAACATTTTTTCCCACAAATTTGAAAAAAGTAGGGGTAAAGATAACGGGGTCAGCCCGCTCTGACGGGTGTCCCTTATTACTTTTTAGAGATTTGACAACTATAATGATGTGAACATACTTATTGGGCAAATCAACCTTTTTATTTAATTTCTGTGTGTCTGGCCAATTCACATCATTTATTGTCTCCTTGAATGTGTTTCTTCTGCCTTATTGCAGGTCAAAAACAGGATACAGTGTCACCGCTTGTGATTGGTTTATCAACAGTGACTGGGTTTCTGGCACTGGTGTTTGTAGCAGTGACTTCCCACACGTTCTGGAAAAGGAGGCCAGCAGAAGAGAGGTAAGAAGAGGGAAGCAAATTCAAAATGCATCTCTTATTAGTTGGATTTTATAGATTCATGTTCATAATTAAATTTGATTACAATACGTTTTTAATGCGTTCATTAGATGTATTAACTTGGCACCCAATAAATGCTAATATCGTAAATTCTGACTTGTTTTCTTTTATTTCAGTTTTGAACAGAAGTACAGTGCTGATGAGGAGACCACACACGACAAGCAAACCAGTTTCTGAGAGCTCACAAAAACATTATCCTTAATTGCAAATTAGCACTTTCCGTTCCTTTACATAGCACTATTATATGAAATACATGAGGTATTATTAATAATTCTTACCATAGAGTCATTGATTTGGTTGGTTTGTTCGTATAGGGAATGTTAAATTAAATGCCTCAATTTTTAAGTGTTATAACATTGTGGGGGGTTTAATCATTTCAAGACAATTGTGTTTAATGACCATGATCATATGCAACATATGATCAATACATCCTGCATTCTTCTGCTTTTGTGTACCTTCAACGCGTTCCTTTTATAACCACTTTGTAACGTCTTACCTAGATGAACCTTATCACGCTTGAAATAAATCCTTCATTTGAAACGCAAAGTCCAGTCTTTATTAAATTCATGTGAGAAAAGGTTGCTTTTTTTACTGGTCACAAGCTGTTTATGACAGCAAATTCAAAATATGCACTCACTGACATTTCTCTATTACCTGCACACTTGTAGAATAATTTCGCATGTGTGTGGAATGGATTTGTTAGTGACTAAGTCTGGAATTACACTGCAAGTCTGAGAGTCTAATTCCTGTACAGTATTCACCTACAGTATCAAAGGGGTGTCCAAAGTGGGTTCCTTTAAAAAAAAAAAAAAAGAGTACTAAATTAAAATAACTGCAATAGTGTAAAACAAAAAAAGAGCAATCAATTATATATAAATATATCTGTGTTGGCCCTGACGATGAGGTGGTGACTTGTCCGGGGTCTATCCCCCGTTCCGCCCAAGTGCAGCTGACATAGGCTCAAACAGCCCCCGCGACCCCCAAAGGGTCAAACAGTAGAAAATGGAAGGATGGATGGATGGATGGATGGATACCACTTTAAAGTAAGTACACACTGTTAATCAATAATAAAGCATCAGTAAATTCAGAATTTATCATTTAGAAAGCATATTTCTGACAAGAATACTAATTACAAAATGCTGTTTACAAACACAGTTATAGATATAACTGTGGCAGGGGGCGTGGTCCGCGCGTTCCCTGCGGGCGGGGTGTGTGCAGAAATTGGTCATGAAGCAGCTGACAGGTGAGTGGATAATCTCAGCTGGAACGAGTTATCTAATCACCTGTTCCTTTATTAGCAGCGCGGGAGACCGTGATGGGGAAGGACGGACAACACGGAGAGGAGCGTGCTGAAAAGTCAGATCCAAGAAGGACTCGAAAAGAGAATTGCAAATACGGGCTTCAAAGCCTAAATGATTATTCTGTGTAAAGATAAAAAATTGTAAAACCGCTGTGTGAAGTGTGCGGAAAAGTCACTGATCCAGAAGACGCAGGTACGAGACTTTCTACAATAACCATAAGAACAGGTCTACATACTGTATGTAGAATGTAAATGTATATATGTCTCGAGAGAGTTTTCAAGTTTATTGTTCTTCGGTCAATGGTCAACAAAGCAAAAAAAACAGTTGTACATTCATAGATTGAAAATAAAAAGTTGTACATTCATAGATTGAAAATAAAAAATTAAAAATGTTACAGACCGAAAGGGTTTAGGCTGAAGTTAAACACTTATTGCGCCTAAACCTATAAACAATTTCAAGTACAAAATAAACTTCCGAAAGTTATAAAAAGTCCTTTGCACAACTTATTATAAATACACATTATAAACAACATTATAAACAACATGAACGTAGTTCAATTTTATACACAGTACAGGCATGTGAAATATCCCTGTGTACATATAGACCTTTGCACTAATTATATATACAATATATACAAACAATTGTACTTCTATTATTATTTATATTTCATGTTTAATTTTTAATTAACATTAATCATAGTATTAACTACCATGTTAATTCAAGAGTGATATATTTTTTCAAGACATTGGTCTTAAAGTGTTTTTTAAATGTGTGAATGGAACTGGAACATTTTAAGGAATCATCCAAGCTGTTCCACAGTTGAACTCCTCTAACAGAAACACATCTACTTTTTAAGCTTGTTCTTATTTTTGCTTTCTGAAAGAAAGCTGAACCTCTGAGGTCATAGGGATTCTCTCTGGGTTTAAATCTCACTTGTAAACACCCAGGCAGCTTGTGGTTATGAGCTTTGAAAGCCACAATAGTAGTATTGAGGTCAACAAGATCGTGCAGTTTTAATGTTTTTAATTTAATGAATAGAGCATTGGTATGGTCATGATAATTCACATAAGTTACAATTCTAATCGCTTTCTTTTGAAGTAAAAATATAGAGTTGATGTTTGATTTGTAATTGTTTCCCCAGATTTCAACACAATAGTTAAGATATCTGTGTTGGCCCTGCGATGAGGTGGCGACTTGTCCAGGGTGTACCCCGCCTTCCGCCCGATTGTAGCTGAGATAGGCGCCAGCGCCCCCCGCGACCCCAAAAGGGAATAAGCGGTAGAAAATGGATGGATGGATGGATAGTTAAGATATGGGAGTATGAAATAATTATATAACATGATAAGAGCCTTTTGATTCACAGAGTTTTTAATTTTATTTAACATAGCAATATTTTTTGCCATCTTTGTCTTAAGTATATTTATGTACAGTTTCCAATTTAATTTATCATCTATATAGATTCCCCAAAATTTTATTGAATACACCCTTTCTATCTCCATATCATCAATTCTTATATGACGCTGTATGTTATTTTTCCTATTTCCAAAAATTATATATTTAGTTTTATTTAGGTTGATTGATAGTTTATTGGCATCAAACCATTGCTTTAGTATGTGGAGTTCGATCTCTACAGTCTCTAGGAGTTGGTCAAGGTCTTGCCCAGAACAGTACAGACTTGAATCATCAGCAAAAAGAATACAGTTGATTTTTTTAAGGATTTTGGAAATATCATTAATATACCGTAAAAACAATTTTGGTCCCAGTACAGAACCTTGGGGTACTCCATGTGTTATGATCTTTTTGTCTGAATCTACATTGTTCATATGCACATACTGCTCTCTGCCACCAAGATAACTGTTCAACCAATCATGAGCAAGACCTCTGACACCATACCTATGCATTTTGTTTAAAAGTAATGTGTGATCGATGGTGTCAAAGGCCTTGCTCAGGTCAATAAAAACACCAACAGCAAACTCCCTCTTATCAATTGCAGTGGTTACCTCCTCAACTAGTTCCATCACTGCCATGGAAGTGGACCTGTTGGATCGAAAACCGTATTGGTGTTCACTTAGCAAGTGATGCTTATCAATAAAACTGTCAAGTCTTGACACAAATAATTTTTCAAGGACTTTTGAAAATTGTGAGAGTAAAGAAATAGGCCTATAGTTTGTGAACTGATGCTTATCTCCACTTTTGAAGATGGGAATGACTTTTGCCGTTTTCATTTTCTTTGGGAAGACACCTTTTATAAAAGAAATATTGCAAATATAAGTGAAGGGAACAGCTATAAAATCAACAACTTCCTTGATCAGAAAAAAGTCCAAGTCACAGCAGTCTGTTGACTTCTTGTTTTCCTGAGAATTTACAATTGTTTTGATTTCACTTTCATTAACGGGGGAAATAAAAAATGATTCTAAATTGTTTTGAATGGTTTGTTCATTAAATTTTGCACTGTTTTCAGGTTGTACAATTTCATTTGCTAGATTAGGTCCAACATTTACAAAAAAATTGTTAAAAGCATCAGTTATCCCTTTAGGGTCATTTATAGTTAGATTATTTTCTATAAAATAGCTAGGATGTTCCTTATGTGTCATGTTTTTTTTTAATGACACCATTTAAAACTTTCCACATACCCTGGATGCTATTTTGATGTTGTTCTAATAGGTTACAGTAATATGTTCGCTTGCAGTGCTTTATTATTTGTGTTAACTTATTTTTGTAAGTTTTATATTTGTGTTCAGTTTCTTTGGTTCTGTACTTTAAATGTCTTCTGTAAAGATAATTTTTCTTTTTGCAAGACTTCAGTATTCCTCTTGTGATCCACGGTTTGTCTTTAACGGTGCTGTCTTTAATGACATGTTTTTTAATTGGACAGTGCTTATCGTTGTTTTAAATGCATAATGTCAGGACTGGTAGTCAAGGTCATGTCGTGTGTTGTTTTTATTGCTTTTCTTCTCAATGTTAGTGTTTTGTTCTTGTCTAGTGCTGCTGTTTTGGTTACCTCTTACTGTATGTGTCATCTTGCTGTGACGTGGCCACTTTTTGAGCGCTGTTCTTCACACCTGCCTTCGTTTATTGATGTGTGTCCCCACCTGCTGTCTACACTAATCATGCCCCCCTATGTACCCGGTCTTGCCATTCACTTGGTTGGAGTACATTGTTCGCCACTGTGATGTTTGTTTCACGCTATGCTAATATAACTTTTCCATGCGATCCATTTTCCACCTTCTTAGTTCCAGCTACTCATTTTGCTATTTTAAGATAGCGCTTGAAAGTTTGAAAGTAATAATAATAATGGATTGGATTTTATATTGCGGGTCTTGCTCGACTCTGAGTCGTTTATTTACATGGCTGAATGCAAGACTCTGCTTAAGTGTTGATCTTTCTTTAACAAGTTTTAAACGTGCAGCATCATTAATTGACACAATCGTGGTCTTAATTGTTTCAGGGGGAAAAAAGATTTTTGTGAGATTTTTCTCATTTCAAGCGTGAACGCAAAAATGAAGAAAGTCGGATTATGAAGTTTATAAGAGGCGGGGAATAGCCTGGATAGCAGCCGTGACACAATCAAACATGACTTTTAACGTCATCACCTGGTACATGTAGGTGTGTTCACGGCATTTTCAGACTGGTAGGTTTGAATCAAAGCATATTTTTTTCAGTTACACACGTAGCATTTAGTAATATATTTGCGAGCCAAGATAGCTGTGGGCGATAAACATTGTACAGTACTTTGAACAAAAAACATGTCTGTTTACTTGGGTAAGCACAAAAATAAATGAGTACTATTTACGGAGCAGTAGCAGAGTAATTAAAGTATTTAAAAGTAATAATGGGCTTGTTTATTCAAGGAAACCCTCACTCCATCGCAAACACATTAGAGATGAAAGCCGTAGATTACGCACAATTTGAATGGAGGCCTTAACAGATTTTACATTTTGAAATTCTTCACCGGAAAAAAAAAAACTGACTGCGTTGATGACGTATAGACAAGTTTGGCTCCAACAACGGTGGCATCTTACTCAAATCATTTGTGAATTGGACGTGCGCATTTGGATCAATTTAACCAACTTTGCTTTTTTTTAGAGGTAGTAAGCCTTAGGAGTAGGGAACAGTTTATCTCGGTGTGGTCTTTTGATTTTTTTTTTATGTTGTGCGATCCATTTTAATCCAATTTGTTGCTCTCTCCCACATTACTGCAAGTGCACTACAGCTGTGTCCAAAAAACCTAAGTCCTGTTGCGTGTGTACAGGGGAAGAAGACGGCACAGACGGCAGGGACGTTGTTTTAGCTCTATATCTATTTATATAAATATATACTGTATACAATAAAATGACTAATTCAGAATATGTGTGGTGTGCGACTATGTGTGGAAATTAACTGTAGTGTGTTACCAGTAGTGTTGAGCGAGAGGCGGAAGTCCAAGAGGGGCAAGGCTTGCTCCGAGGTCTGTGAACAGGCAGGAAGTTGGGGGCAATAGAGAGGCGTCAAAATCAGTGTCCAGGCGGGAGGTCGTGATACAAAAGGGGCAGCCAGAGAACCAGAGGGGAACACAGGGAGGCGAGACACACTGATCGTAACGCGGGAACGGAGGAATGCTGCTAGAAGGCGACGAGGGTCACACGAGACCAATCAACACGGAGGTGGAGAAACACAGAGAGAGAGTATGCATATAGCTTGGAGAATTTCGGCTTACTGTACAGGAACAGGTCGCTACATTCTGGCCCAGTATAGCAGGCTGCGCTGGCTTAAGAAGGCAGGAGAGCTCATCAGCAACAGGTGTTTAGATTGCTGATTGGTGATTGAATACAGCTGCTTGCTGCAGCCGGAGTGGCGCCGGCGTGCTCTTGGAGGTGCGCCCAGTGCAGTGCACAGTGGGTGAAGCACTTGTGTGTGCCCGGGCCGTGACAATTCCAGCAAAAACTGCTACCCGGCACCCACAATGCATTGCAAAAATCATCAATCAATCAATCAATCAATCAATGTTTATTTATATAGCCCCAAATCACAAATGTCTCAAAGGACTGCACAAATCATTACGACTACAACATCCTCGGAAGAACCCACAAAAGGGCAAGGAAAACTCACACCCAGTGGGCAGGAAGAATTCACATCCAGTGGGACGCCAGTGACAATGCTGACTATGAGAAACCTTGGAGAGGACCTCAGATGTGGGCAACCCCCCCCCTCTAGGGGACCGAAAGCAATGGATGTCGAGCGGGTCTAACATGATACTGTGAAAGTTCAATCCATAGTGGCTCCAACACAGCCGCGAGAGTTCAGTTCAAGCGGATCCAAGACAGCAGCGAGAGTCCCGTCCACAGGAAACCATCTCAAGCGGATCAGCAGCGTAGAGATGTCCCCAACCGATACAGGCGAGCGGTCCATCCTGGGTCCCGGGGGGTCAAAATCATGTGTCCTCTCAAGCGTTATGGCTTTAAGTTTCACGTGCACTTCTCTGCAACACGACCCTATTGTTGTATTTTGCCTTTCTTAAATGATTAAGTAATCTATTTTGGGCTCTGGGGATCACTTATAAGCCTGTGTTCATAGAATTCAGATTTCGGGACATATGGTACAATGCAATCAGCCAGATAAGATGGAACTAACCTTTTAGTATTTTATACTTAAGTGAAAAAAACCTCGAAGTGCACTTTAAGTGCACGGTAAGCCAGTGCAGGTGAGCCAGTATAGGCGTAATATGATCAAACTTTCTTGTCCTAGCAGCCGCATTTTTTCTTTTAATGCTAGACATAGGGAGACCCAAAAATAACATGTTACAGTAATTGAGAAAAGACGTAACAAAGTTACTGGAAGAATAAGTCCCTTGTTGGGTTAGCGATGGTACTGTATTAAATATTTAGGATCGTTATTTCAATTTTGCTGCCCTAGCTACTCATTACCTGCGTGTGCAGATAGTTAAAAGCATGAAGAAACAAAAGCTACAGAAGTTATGAGTATTGATGTTCCTTTTGAATTATTTTCCTTTTTCAGTTTTATTCCTTTACAATTATTTTTTCATTCATGTTTGCAAGCCTGAAAATAGAAGCATAAAATAAACATTATAATAGTATAATGTCCATAATGTATTTTACATAAATACAATAGAAGGTTTAGTGTTAAAGGCCTACTGAAACCCATTACTACCGACCACGCAGTCTGATAGTTTATATATCAATGATGAAATATTAACATTGCAACACATGCCAACAAGGCCGGTTTAGTTTACTAAATTACAATTTTTAATTTCCCGCGGAGTTTCTCGTTGAAAACGTCGGGGAATGATGACGCGTATGATGACGCGTGCGCGTGACGTCTCGGATTGGAGGGGACCTATTTGCCCAGCACCACACACGGCTAAAAGTAGTCTCTTTTCATCGCATAATTACACAGTAATTCAGACATCTGTGTTGCTGAATCTTTTGCAATTTTTTCAATTAATAATGGAGACTATAAAGAATAATGCTGTTGGTGGAAAGCGGTGGATTGCAGCTGCCTTTAGCACCGAAACACAGCCTGTGTTTCTTTGTTTGTTGTGAAGCTTTAAATCAGAGCGGTCAAGCGAACATGTTTCTCTATGTCAACCAGCAAGTTTTTGGATGGGACAATTGTGATATTAAGTCGGCTCTTACCGGAGACTTCAGTGGATTATGGGACTTCCTCCTGCAGCTCAAAAAGGCAGCTGTGATCTTGGCTCTTCAGCTTCTCTGAGAGACACTGGCGTTCACCACAGCCCTCCGACTTTCAGGTAAGACTTAACAATCTTACTGAAACACTATTAAAACAATAAGCAGATAAGGGATCTTCCAGAATGATCCTAGTACATGTGTCCAATTACATCTAAAACAGTCCCACTGCCGCCGCCTGGAGCTGTCGCTTTTTCTTTTTTTTTTTCTTTTTTTTTTTTTGTGCTTCACTCAGAATTTCCTAATCCACGAATCTTTTATCCTCGCTCAAATTAATGGGGAAATTGTCGCTTTCTCGGTCCGAATAGCTCTTGCTGCTGGAGGCTCACATTATAAACAATCTGAGGATGTGAGGAGCCCTCACACCTGTGACGTCACGCGCACATCGTCTGCTACTTCTGGTAAAGGCAAGGCTTTTTTATTAGCGACCAAAAGTTGCAAACTTTATCGTCGATGTTCTCTACTAAATCCTCTCAGCAAAAATATGGCAATATTGCGAAATGATCAAGTATGACACATAGAATGGACCTGCTATCCCCGTTTAAATAAGAAAATCTAATTTCAGTAGGCCTTTAATATAGTTACACAATAAACTACAAATGTTTATGCATATAGAAAATATTCAACATCCTCATCAAACATTGCACACAATGAATGTGACTCATCACAATTAAACTCAAGGTGTAGTGTAATCGCCCTCTACTGGTCAAATGTGGCATTACATGTATTAAACCAGGTTTGATCTGCAGAGTTACTCTCAGACAAATATCAACACGACCACGAATACAAAAGACACCACAAAGTCAGAAATTTCAATACAAAACAAACTAAATATCTTTATACACAATATCGCTTACAAATGTTTGACCAACTTTGGTGATGAAGTTTACACGCTGGGATTTATACCAGAGTTGCTGCTTGTCCGGCAGAAAAGAATGACTCGAGCACTTGCTCGGGACAGAACATTCACATTTTGTGTTCCAGTCCTTGTTAAAAGTCAGATTTTTCAAATTTATATAGATTTTTTTTCAGGGTTGAATGATTAGTCTTCTACTCATCCCACTGCTGCTTCATTGTGACACATACGCCTTGTTGTCGCCACCTGCAGGGCGGTGGGGGTACTGCATAGTTGATCAATCCTTGTTTTAATGGTTTCATCAATCCTTTTCGGGCAATGTTTGGCGGGCCAAATGAAAAGCTTTGGAGGGCCGGATGTGGCCTGAGGGCCGCCAGTTGAATAGAACTGGCTTAGAGGTTTCTGATGTTGCTTAATAATTTCTTTGCTTCATGTTAAATTCTGCGTGTTCGCTGTTTTCCACAAGCTAGTAAGTTTATGCCTTGCTTTGCATTTTCTTATTTGTGATTTTTCGGTTTCGTGGTGGATTTTTTTTCTCCCTGCTACGCACAACCACTTTCTGTTGTAGCTTATTCACAAGCTGAACGGGAATAACAGTGTTTACCTGCACACTTCCGTCTCTGCATCCTGGGGACACGCCACAAGCTAAATCATGTGCCCACCATGATTAACAAAAAGATAAGATGGAAAGCACACAATTTTCCAGGTAGACAGTGACACCATACGAAAACAAGGTAAAATAATAATAGAGAAGATTAAGAGCAGCTCTTATCACAAGTCAATGATCATACTGCATCTGTTTAGTACAGCCATTATTACTTGAATTCCAATAGGAGCTGTATCATTTTACAAGACATCTGAGATCAGCACAAAGGGATTGCTATACTCAGAACTGTTTGTATGTATTTCATTATCTCCCTATATCAGTGGTTTACATTGTAAAATCATAAAGTGTCTTTGCAGAGCGCTAACTGATATGCTAACCGACTGATTAGGTAAATGGTGCAGCAGGGGTGTGTCCATCACAAACCTAAAGGTGCTTACTCCTTAATCATTAAGAGAACACACATTAGGGATTTATACCAACCAGATACATGCGAAACGTATGCCTGGAGAGACTCTAAATGTATTTCAAACCAGCAAATTTTTAGTCTAAAAATGTCAAACGCCTTCCTTTGCCTTGTTATCACATGTCACATTATCTGCCCAGCCTGTATTGCTGCTCCAGCAGGGACTTTAAGTGGGTCTCCAAGGAACAAGTTGCTGCTCATCTCCTTTGATGGCTTCCGTTGGGATTATGACCGGGATCTTGAAACCCCCAACCTGGATAAGATGGCCATGGATGGAGTGAAAGCGATCTATGTTACACCACCCTTTCTCACCATTACTAGCCCTGCTCACTTCTCGCTGCTAACAGGTAAAATGCACTTTGTTAATACTATATATATATATATATATATATATATATATATATATATATATATATATATATATATATATATATATATATATATATGTCTTGATTGGATTATCCAGAGAATAGTGCTCGATACCGTGGTAGAGCGCAATATGTAGGTGTGGGAAGTAGATGAAGTAGTCTTTTGATTTTTCCCACACCTACATATATATATATATATATATATATATATATATATATATATATATATATATATATATATATATATATATATATATATATATATATACATACATATATATTTATATACATATATAGCTGTCAAGTTATTTTTTTTCCAGATTAATCACATTTTTGAATTGTGATTAATTTTTTGCTTGCATACATAAAATTTGCTTATGAAAATACCACTAAATATGGATACAAATGTAAACCTTTTTTTTAATGTCTTACTAAACTTCAAGTCATCGAATCACTCAAAACTTGGTGACAGTTAGTAAAGTAACATTTAAGTGCACATTTTGAAAGCTCGGTACAGATGTACAGTAAATTAAAGGGGAACTGCACTTTTTTGAAATTCACAATAGAAAAGGCACGATTTTTTTTTTTTTTGATGCATTCTAAATTGTAAATAAATGTAACTGATAGAATCTTGTTAAAGTCCTGTTTAGATGAAGAATGACTAATTATCCTCGTGAGGATATAAAGGGGGTGGTACCAAGCGTCTTTTCAGAATCAGAATCAGAAATACTTTATTAATCCTCGCGGAGAAATTAAAATTTTCAGAACAATCCCATTCAAGATCAGACAAACATTACAGGGAGACAGAACAGGATCGCTGACAGGTCTGCCGACTTCCGGCGCCTTTTAATGTCTTTCTCACTATACCCGGGTTTAAATTGCCTGTCAAAGTGTACCAACTGCTTGGATTACCTCCTCATCCTTCTACTATCAAGGTGAGAGGCATGTATCTGATCTAGAATAAACTTTCATCTGAATCGAGGCGAGGAAGCACCTCACCAGCCAGTATTCTAGCGAGTGATCACAGCGCTGCTATAAATCATTAGGTATTACTGTAAATGGTTAGTTTTAGAGGCACACACATCAAAGCCCTGACATGAGGGTGCAAGGTATTTGCGAGCGGCAATAATCATCAAGAAAAGCCTGCAGAGAAACAGTAACCATGGAAACCGGAGTCAGAGGAGACAGAGACAACTCAATCCCCTTTAGGAAAATAATTTATCAATCCTTGGGAGGAAAGAGAGGACAAACATTTTGCGACGAGCCAGAAGTGACAGGATGCCTCTCCCTACTCGTGGCCATGAGGGATTTGTATTTTTTTGCTTCAAACAATCACATTTTAAAATAAATCTAAGATGGTGAAGTGATATTGACAACGAATTGGTGAGCTTAATTACAGGTTTAACGAATACGCGTAGGGGAAAAACTTCTCCTTCCTTTACTGGCCATTTCGAAAAGGCATGGTTTAATTTGTCTGTGGTAAACGCAGATAAACTCAGCTAGAGAAGTTTGTTATGCTCTGATTGCTGTCCATGTAGCCTTCATGCTAGCAACACCATCATCATTTTTTGATCTTTGACGATCTGCCAAAGTGTAGGCCAGATACTGGCCAAAATTCCAGTCTTCTAAAATTATTCTTTGACTGCAAAAATAAGTGTATGTTTAATGTATCATAAGATTTTCTGTTACAAAAAAAGCCAAAAAGTTTTGGGGTCCCCTTCAAATAAATGTTGGTACCTGTGCGGGTACAACATTATTGACATCGAGACAACCCTAATACAAACATGTCCTGAATGGTCCTCTTTTGTGGCTTGTAAGGGTAAAAAATGGGCCAAACTGTCTCGGACTGGTTTTTGGCCACTATCTCCCCTGCAATTTCATGTATTATTACCAAAGTTACAGGGTGTTATCAGAACATGCGTCCTAACATACTGTAAAATTTGAGGATTTTTTTTTTAAACAAAGGGGAGGCTGTTAAAGTCTTTAAAAGGATGTCCCTAAAGGTCTCATGTCTTGCCTGAAAAGACCGGAACTGTTTTTGTTTTTTTTGACACAGCAATCCTTTTCTCTGAAATTATTTCTTTCTTTAGTTTTGGGGCTTTTTTTGTTATTTGGCTTTGCCACAAATGCTGACGCATGAAAGACAGGGTGCAGGACATCCGGGCTCGCTTGTCCACCTGGCTTCATCGGAAACAGAATAAAATACTTTAATCCAAGGAACACAAGAGACAGGTCAGAGATAAAATTGTGGAGAAGTTTAACCTAGACTTAAGCTCCAAAAATATTTCCCACGCTTTGCTTATCCTACTGAGCACTGTGCAAAGCATCATCCTGAAGTGGAAGAAGCATGGCACTGCTACAATCATACCAAGACAAGGACGTGCAAATCAACCTACAGCCCGAACAAGGCTGGCCCTGATCAGAGATGCAGCCACAAGGACCATGGTGCATACTTGCCAACCCTCCCGGATTTTCCGGAAGACTCCCGAAATTCAGCGCATCTGTCGAAAACCTACCGGGACAAATTTTCTCCCGAAAATCTCCCGAAATTCAGGCGGAGCTGGAGGCCACGCCCGCTCCAGCTCCATGCGGACCTGAGTGACGTGTCGACAGCCTGTTTTCACGTCCGCTTTCCCACAATATAAACAGCGAGCCTGCCCAATGATGTTATAACTGTAGAATGATCAAGGGCGAGTTCTTGGTTTCTTATGTGGGTTTGTTGTTAGGCAGTTTCATTAACGTCCTCCCAGTGCAGTAACAACACACAACAACAGCAGTAACGTTTTCGTATACCGTGAAGCAGTTTATCTGCCGTAAACAGCAATGTTGTGACACTCTTAAGCAGGGCAATACTGCCATCTACTGTACATGCATATGTAACATTAACATCTACAGCAGGGGTCACCAACCTTTTTGAGACCAAGAGCTACTTCTTGGGTACTGATTAATGTGAAGGGCTACCAGTTTGATATACACTTAAATAAATTGCCAGAAATAGCCAATTTTCTCAATTTACCTTTAACTCTATGTTATTATTAATAATTAATTATATTTATCTTTGTGGAAAAACTGATCATCTTAATGATTTCTCACAATAAATATATATTTTTGATGTCATGTTTTAAATAGGTTAAAATCCAATCTGCACTTTTCTAGCTGTAAAAATACTCCTCCCCTCGTAACCACGCCCCGCCACCAACCATGCCCCCTCCCGACCCCCGACCACGCCCCCACCCCCCACCTCCCGAAGTCGGAGGTCTCAAGGTTGGCAAGTATGCCATGGTCACTTTGGACAAACTGCAAAAATCATCAGCTCAGCTTGGGCAATCTGTCTACCTGATGACTATTAGTCGTGCACTGCACAAATGTAGTCTCTAGGGAAAAAAAGAAAACCATAACCAATCCCATTTGCAGTTTACCAGAAACTGTCAAATAAGGTGGTGGTAGCAGCATGCTCTGGGGCTGCTTTTGTGCAGCAGGGACAGGGAAGAGCGTACGGATTGATGGGAAGATGGATGGAGCAAAGTACAGGGCAATCCTGTCGAGAAACCTGCTGAAGTTTGCCCAAAACTTTAAAACTGGGATACACCTTTCAGCAGGATAACGACCCTAAACATAAAGCAAGGCTACACTTAAATGGTTAAAAAACAAACATCAACGTGTCCATCTAATCTGACTCAGCTTGAACTTTTTTGAATGATGAAACAAAGCTTGGGAAATTGTGATGTGGTCAGATACGACCAAAAATGAGCTCTTTGGCATCAACATTGACTCGATGTATTTGGAGGCAGAAAAATGTCACCCATGCAGGAAGATTTGTATTTGAGTACCTTTACTTGAGTAAATCCAGATGTGCATTGGTTGAATGATAGTAAATTGCTCTCTGATATTTGATGTAAAAGTAGTCCTAATTATAGATTTCAAAATACCAGTACTTCTTTTTAAAAAATCAGATTTGGATTAAACTTTCTTGGAGGTATCCTGGCATGATTTTGTAAATCCCAGAGGTGGAATAGCTGAATGATCAATGGTAAATTTTTGTTAATTGCTCTCTGATGGTAATGACATGAATGGTCTTATTGGTAGAGTTCAGGAGATTTGTTTTATTCTAAAATGCTACATAGAATATGGATTAAACTTCTTAGGTGAAGTCCTGAAACGGTCAATCGTACACATCAAATCTCAAAGGTGGAATGGCTGGAATTGGTATGATTTCATAACTTTATAAAGGTACCTGAGGGCCCTTTTTTAGTGACTGACATCAGTGACAGGCAATATTGAATGATGAAGAGATTATGATTATAGGCCCATCAAGTTGCTGGCAGGATGGCAGTGTCTTCAAGAATGGCCATTTCCATTCATCTGACATTTGTTCCCAAAATCCCAGCTGAATCTCCCTCCAGTCTTTGATATTTGTAAATCCAATGACAAACATGGATGCGTTCATCTCAGGGCATTCAATCGATCCCAAGTGGACTGTTTGGTTTGACTTAGAAGACGTTTTGCCGCCCAACCGAGTAGCCTTTAACAAATAGACTTATTTGTCAGATCTAGTCTTCTATGACAAAACAAATAGTCCAGTTCCAATCGATTGAATGCTCTGAGATGACAATGACCTGGATGAATGAGAATCTTTATAGACTTGGATGGATTCAATTATTATGGTCAAAGGAAAACCATGGATGTGACTTCTTCTTCCAATTAGGCATTTTCCTACACAGACTCTGTCTTGACTTTATATGAGTGGTCAAAGATTTTCAAACTTTAGGTAACAGTGGATCTACAAGTAAATTATTCCTTCAAACAAAACAAACTAAACTCAGAGTTTTGTCACGTACATGCCTACATGAGACTTGTAATTCTGGCTGGTGTTTATCAACTCCATTGTTGAAGCTGTGCCTACTCCGGAACAAAGAAAAGAGAATAAGAAAAATATTTCAAGCCATGTCTCTGGAAATGTTCTGTATTATATCAGCAGTGCTCCAATTTGACAATTGTTAGACAAGATATTTAATGTCTGGGAAAAGTGGGTGGCTGCCTCTCAGGTACAATCCTGAGTTGGGAATTGTTTGTCTCATGTAAAACAGGACACTGTGGAATTGTAAAAGATTTTCTCCAAAAACAACCTAAAAAGTACACTCTTTAAGGCACTAAATTGTGATGCTACACATTATGTTTAGACCTTGACCATATCTTGGCTTGAAGACTATTTTTAAATAATGACCCCTGCTTTCAATGCATATATCACAATGCCATTTCCGCATTTTGTTTGTTTACATTTCAGTTTACTACCGCCCATCATATTGCATTTTAAATGTACCAGGTTCAGACTGAAACACAGGATATCATTTGCGCAATACAGAGTGGTGCTGTGACTCATTCATACAGCTCACACAGTAATCAGACAAACATTAATGTTCGAATTCATGTTAATAGCAATCTGTTCACATTTCTTGAGTGTTTTTTTCCCTTTCTCAACCCAGGAAATTTCGTGGAGAATCACGGGGTGATCCACAATATTTGGTTCAACACAACCACTCAGGAGAAGAAGCAGTACCATGCAGCGCAGTTTGTCGATTCCTATTGGGACAATGGCAGTTTACCCATCTGGATTACGGCACAAAGACAGGTTCATCCAGATATGTTTATGTTTCTTTAATTTTTTTTCTGAGGAATTGCATTGGTTTTCTTCCGGAGACTCAATGAAAGTAGGTTTGTTCCATTGCTGGTTCGTCATATTTGTCTTGTGTCATCAAAAAAAAAAAAGTGAAGATTAGAGTTTACATTTGCAAGGTACTGCATGATGACAGTTATACCTCTGAGGCATTAAAATTGCAATATACTCCGGATATTCTAGTTTGTCTTAGAATACATTTCAGTTGTTTTCATCAGTTTATGCTCATAGATGTAGAATGGTGAGATCTAGTCTGAGATTTGATACTAGATCTGATCAGTCTAGGTCTATGAGCGAAACGTCTTCTAAGACCAACTGAACAGAGATCGATTGAATGCTCTGAGAATTAGGGATGGGAATCAAAAACGGTTGTTTCATAGAACTGGCTTCCAGGGTTTCAATTCTTGGGAATTGTTTGACAGTTTTGTTAAAGATTCCCTTGTCGATTTCTGTGGGCACGCATGACATTACCGTGCACAGTGCAAAAGTGGCACAAAGGTTGGAGTTATTTAACTTGACTTGTCTGTATTTGTCTTTATTTGACTTAGTCTTACTTTTGAGCACTCAGCTCATGTATTATTTAAACAAAATTATGTTACGTAATATTTAGTTTATTATTACAGTAGACAGTTAATTTTATTACTGTACTATAATAATTTTCATAAAGTTTTTTTCTGGGGAACCCCGGAGTCCTGACCATGGCACCCCATAGAGGTTGTCGATCACTTAAGACTTGTGCGTGTCCGTGACCTAAATTAGTCAGATTTCTCAAATAGTTGGACTCGAAATCAGCCTACTATAATCTATGGAAACACCTTAAATCGATGCTGTTCAATTTTTTAACAAGATTATGCGATCGGAAACCATATGTAAATAATTCAATGTACATACTCTGATGATTAACTTTTGTGATGACTGTATTATGCCGATAGTATATGTTTGTACCATGAATTGATTAGCGGGGATCCTGACTTAAACAAGTTGAAAAACGTATTCGGTTGTTACTATTTAGTGGTCAATTGTACGGAATATGTACTGAACTGCGCAATCTACTAATAAAAGCTTCAATCAATCAAACGTTTCAATCAAACCAGATCTCTCAGGGTGTATAAAGGGCATTGATGGTAGAAAAAAAGAAAAACATAGATTTTTTTTAAGAAGGTAGCTAAGAAAATGTCAAATGCCGGCTTAATTCGGACTCTAACGAGATACGAATGAGATGAAATAGAATGAAACAGGTGAATTATATGCGAATAAAAAGTGTACACAAACCTCTTAACACTGTATTCATGCAAGCCAACTGATCACTTTCAGTACAACTGGTAAGATAGCCAGAACAATAGCAACCTTCATCTGGATATCAGTCAGGGCAGAAACGCACTTTTCATTCGGATTTAAAACTCCTTCCATCACCCCCGATACATTATTGGTAGTGGCCTCATGCTCATTTCTTGATGCTGTCTGCTATTTAAATTACAGCGGACATCACTTAAAACAAGTTGTAAGGATCCGTAGATGGCTAGTGTGTCGCCATAGGTCAACAGGAAAAGGAATTCCCTTTATCTGCGCTACGGGAGGCACATGGCATATGACTAATAGTCATTAGAGAGTGTGCATGGACACTTAGACTTCATATGTAGATAACCGATAAAGACCGGAATCATTAAGCTGAATCAAAATTGGAATCGAAAGTGGAAAAATCTTATCAATTCCCATCCCTAATGAGAATGAAATGACCTGGATGAATGGAAACATCTGTAGACAAATTTCAAAACACTTTTGTCCTACAACAATAAGCCTATACAACAAGGAAGGTATATGTCCTGACACTGAACTTCCAATGTTTTAGTTTCAACTCTCTTCTTTCATTTTAGTTCATCCTATTTAACAACACTAAAATTACACATTTTGTATTGTTCGTTTTTTGGAGTATGGGAACATATGACGATGTTAAACACGGGAAGTTAACAGTAATAGTCATTGCTGAGACACGGCGCTTTAATATATTAATGTGATCTAACCTGTTAAGCATGTTGGAAACAAAACCATGGCTAAATACATTTCATGGGCAAATTCTAATTGATTCACCCTAAAAAGAGTGCCTGCTTCTGGTGCCCCAACAAAATTTAAGATGTGAACCACGTTGATAATAATTCTACCCTGAATAAAGAATGTTTCAAATAAATAAATAAAATCAATTATTGCCTGTGTCTGGACTAAAAGAAACTGTTCTGTGTGGTTCAGGCCAGAGGTGTGGACTCGAGTCACATGACTTGGACTCGAGTCAGACTGGAGTCATGAATTTGATGACTTTAGACTAGACTTGACAAAATGTAAAAAGACTTGCAACTCGATTTAGACTTTAACATCAATGACTTGTGACTTGACTCGAACTTGAGCCTTTTGACTTGACATGACTTGCTACTTTCCCCAAAACCCAACGATTAAAAAGTTATTCAGGAGCGCTCCGTATCTGTCCGTGTCTGTCAGCGTGTGCGATGACAGTGTGCGCGCTACCTGTCAGAACAACAGCCAATCAAATTAAATTCACGTTATTTTCGTCACACAGTATTCAGCCAATCAAATTGCATGAAAACCAACGAAGAAGAGCTCTCATACAACACGCCAATGAGGAAAAATTATGCCAAAAATTGTTTCGTTCGGGTATTAAAACTACGATTTGGTCAACAAAAAACAAATTCCAGTATGCAAAGCATGCGGTTCGTTCGAAGATTACAGACAGAGACGCAACAACTTCCAATTTCCTTCGACATTTGAAGATGTACAAAGAAGGGTAAGTTTTAAATGTAAGTTAACATTTATTGGCCGAGTAACGTAACTTTTATTTGCTGTTTAGTTGAATAAGTGAGGCTGTAAACTCACTGCTAACGTTACAACCATAAACATCTTATAAGTAGACGCAGCATCGAGCGCTACTGGCGCTGACGTGACGCGGGGCAGCCATCTTGGAGTGGTGATCCCCTCCACTCAGTGCAATTCATCTGGCAGGAGCAGTGAACTGTCAGCGCATTTAATTAATTTTACCTCACTGAATACCACTGATAGTCACGCGCTTTTTTTTTCATACGTGTAACTATGATAAAAGACACATTTCTGGCGTGTTCATTGTTTGCTTAACAGTGGTGGAATATTCTTATTTGCTATAAGTGAGCAGACGTCCAAGATCAAAACTGGGAATAATAATCCCAAAAAGGGGGAAAAAAACGGTCAGCTATTTTTAAGGTGAAGAAACAATATGATTAGGTTATATATACGTGCATATATCCTACATAAACAATGTATAATACATTAGATATCTATATATCTTATAGACTATATCTCTGTTGCTGCAACATCAGAGAGTTTATTCTGTCTTGACACTTTGTATTAATATTTTGTATTACATTCTTCCCTTAAATGATCATGTTTACAGTGATTGTTTTATATGTATTTTTCATTTATGTTGCTTCGGATAAAAGTGTCTGCCAAATACTTAAACATAAACATATATAAAGACCTGAAAGTCTTTATATCAGCTAAAACCACAAATCTGTTTCACTGGATTCAGAATAAAAGCAAATTATGTTTTACCCAACAATGTTAGTATTTGAATATTGTTACTTGAAGACTTAATCCTGGTTACAATTATACTGTTAAGAAAGTATTGTCTTACACTTTGCCTAAAATGAGAATGCATCATAATCAGTGGCGGCTGGTGAATTTTGTTTTAGGTGGGGCTGAAAGTTTGTAAACCAAATACCAGTAGGGGCGTCATCCTCCCCCAGAAGATTTCTTTGTGATTTTCACACACAAATTGAAGATCTTTGCTCCTTCTCAACTCTGTGGTAATAATCTTTTCACAAAATACAACCATGTTAATGTTCAATCTTACTTGTGAAAAGTAATCCCCCGATTCCTATTCTCAACAGTCCGCTCATTTGAGCAGGAAAACGCTGAACACCAGCCCAGCATCTTTGTTTGCTACCTGTCAACTGTCAGTTTAGGCTGCTTCATCACCACTTCAAGATGGCGGCCAAATTGCTCACGTCACAGCAGCCAATGCTGCGTCTACTTATAATATGTCTATGGTTATAACGTCATTGCAAACATGACAATCTGTTGCGTCCACTGCAGTTTGCTACCTTAGTCATACTTTTTGTCAAATGATTTTTTTTAAGCAGGTACCTACACATAATGTTACGTTAGTCAATGTATCACACACGGTAACGTAACAATATACGGTGGTCAGCAGCACCGCATATTTTAACCACCTACAAAAAGACAAACGTAGTCAAATAGAGGTCAGTTAAAATGTATACTATATTAAGAATATGTGTACATATTCCATAGGGCCGTGAAATCTAAAAAGTACAACTCTGTTCCTTGTTATTTTCATGTAGTTATGTTTTTCATGTGTACACACACATACAGAATGAGATGAGATTAGATAAGAAAGGGATAGAAACTGCTGTGGAACTAGTTACAATGCAATATGCCATGGAAATACAATGTTAACACCTTTGTGCAAATAAGTACAGTTGCACTTGTTTTTTTCAAATGTTTTCATTCTGTAAAGGAATGAGTTAAATGTTTAAAATAACTGGTTAATAGTGTTATTATGAAGTGCAATGTCAGCACTTTTTTTTAATGATAAATACATACAGCATTTTAAAAGCATACACAATCTGTGTAAATATATTAGTCTGTGGTTAAAAGGACTTGAAATGACTCGAAACTCAAAATTCAGGACTTGGGACTTGACTTGAGACTTTCCAGTCTTGACTTTGGACTTGACTCGGGACTTGCCTGTCTTGACTTGGGACTTGACTCGAGACTCGAGGACAAAGACTTGAGACTTACTTGTGACTTGCAAAACAATGACTTGGTCCCACCTCTGGTTCAGGCTCTTGGAACCAAACAAGAACTACAAGTTGAGCACTGTTGTTTGTGTTTGAACTTTTAGGGTTTAAGAACAGGGTCTCTGCATTTTCCTGGCACAGCTGCAACCTACAAAGGAGAAACAGTGAATGTGAAGCAGGTGGAACCTCCTATCTATAATCATGGAAACGAGACAGAATGGAGACTAAACATCGATAAGGTGATTGGAGACTGGTTCCACCAACAGGACCTGGACTTTGTATCCTTGTATTTCGGAGAACCAGATTTGGTTGGGCACAAATATGGACCTGATTCCCCAGAACGCCGGGAGATGGTCCAGCAAGTGGATCGTACTGTGGGCTACATCCGAGATGAGATCTATTACCATGGTCTGGCTGACCGACTCAACATCATCATTACTGCTGACCACGGGATGACTAAAATCCTACCTGAAGGACAAATTCAGAGGATCGTCTTGTCTAAGATTCCGGGATTCAGCTTCAAGGATATTCAGTTCCAACTTTTAGATTATGGACCTGTTGGAATGCTGCTTCCGAAAGAAGGGAAGCTGGAGAAAGTCTATCAAGCTCTGAAGGGAGGACACCCTCACCTCCATGTGTACAAAAAGCAGGACATGCCAGAACGACTACATTACAGTTCTCATCCACGACTTCTTCCTATCATCCTCTTGTCTGACCCTGGATACGTCATCAGTGGGGTGAGAGACTTTACAGTGTGCCTGTATTCAAATGTTTTAGATTTTGATGGTTAAGACCTTGAAGCATGTCAAAGGATTACAGTATATAAAAATATTAGACCGAATCAGATATTTGCCTAATTGTGGAGCGCTGTAATTTCTGTTCAATATGAGCAAACATTTCTGCAATCAGCAGCATGTGCTCTGACAATAATGAGTACCTATACATTAGGGCTATTCGTGGGCCAAATCCAGCTCGCAAATGACACCATATCGGCCCCAAAGTACAGTTTAAAACTTGGTTGATAAACATTTTCGTAGGACATTTCCTAAAAAATACTAGAGTTATCCTGTTGTATGGGGACCTTAGACCACTGTAAACACATTGGCTGATCCTTGCATTGACGTTTTTACATTTTTATTTGGGTTTAGTTTTTTAACATCCGAGCAGGTAAAAATAAGACTATCACTATCAAAAAACAAAGAAAAAGTTGATCAAGACGACAACACCAGTTAACGTGTAAAAATGTCGCAAAAATGTTGACAGACACAAAATCCAATCATATCTAATTTTGTCTTTTCCATGGGTGGGACATGTTTGGAATATAAACAATTAAAGCTCTCAAATTTAGAGGGGTTAGTTATGACGGACAGCTAATCAGACGCTTTTCATTGCGAGATTAGGAAGTTGTCGCTAAAACCAAAATTTGTGGATTTTAACATGTTCCACATCGAAATATTTGTACAACCGGGATAAAGTGAAGAGTACACATTTCCTTTTTACTGCTATGATGACATTAGCAGGCAAGTCATCTATTGTGAAATCGACACAACTGTAAATTAAATCTAGCATTTGATGCTTCTGTGTTTTGCCAAAAACTGATTCCCTGCCACAAATTGATTCCCACCACGTCAGTGTGCATCGCTTGATAAAACTGCACTGCTGGGGCTTGGTCTGTGCACGACTGATTACTACATTAAATCAAATCAAATCAACTTAATCTGTAAAGCACATTTAAAATTTACCACAGGGGTAGCCAAAGTGCTGTACAATGGGCAGGATAAAAGATAATACGAGAACCGAGCAAACAACACAACACAAACAGAACATGGTAAAAAATAAATAAATAATACATAAAAACAGGTTCACAGCAGGTGTATAATGGAGCGCCATTGCAGGATGGATATCATTCAGTGTTAAAAGCCAAGGAATAAAAGTTTGTTTTTAAGAGAGATTTAAAAACAGGAAGAGAGGAGGCTTGTTTCACAATCAGAGGGAGGTCGTTCCAGAGATTGGGAGCAGCAGCAGCGAAAGCTCTGTCACCTCTAAGCTAAGTTCGTCTTACATGTAAGACAAACACTTATATTTGTGGTTATTGTAAGGATACGTGTTTGAAATTATGTAAGCCTTTATCGTGTCTGATAAATGAAAGAGTTGGCCATTTTTATGATATTATTGCGATTGTAAAGGACTGTTATTGATCCAATGGTGATGTGTTAAAATCTCTTTCTTGTTAACAAGCTACATACAATAATAACTGTTATTTGTTTATGCACATAATAAATAATAATAAAGTGTTTGGATGTATTCATGCTTGCCAAAAATATATGCATTGTAATACTTTGACACATCTCATCCGATTGTAGCTGAGATAGGCACCAGCGCCCCCCGCAACCCCATAGGGAATAAGAGGTAGGAAATGGATGGATGGATGGATCTCATCTGTGCATACTTGATTAGTTTACCCGAAGACAGTTACATGCATGATAATAAAGAACGTAATGTACTAATTACGTGTTGAAGTACCCTTTAACGTTTGCCAAAGCGAATGAAAGTAAGATTTTGATATTGACACATCGAATCTGTAAAATCTTCTAAGGTTAGTCTAGTAATGTATGCACAGGTGAGATGTGTCAATATCAAAATATTACTTCGAATCCCTTTTTCCAGGCAAGTATACATTCATTTATTGAATGCATCCAAACACTTTATTAATATTGATTATGTAGTTGCACAAAAAACAGTTAATATTGTATTTAGCCTCTAAACAGGAAAGAGGTTTTAGCACATTATCATTGCATCAATAACAGTCCTTTACAATCTCATTAAATACCATAGAAATGGCCAATCTTTAATTTTTTGGACAGGATAAAGGCTTAAATAATTTCAAACACGTATCGTTACAATAACCGCAAATATAAGTGTTTGTCTTACATGTAGTAATCAGTTGTGGACAGATGAAGTCCCAGCAGTGCAGCCTTAACAAGCGTGCACGCTCACACTTAGGGAACACTTGAGTATTTTTCTGCAGCCAGGTCTGTATGTAAATAACTGTACTTACTGTAGTTTGTTTACTTCAGATGTGATCAGTAGTCATTTGTTCAACTCCTTTGGTTATACTCCTGACGTTTCTCAAGGTTGAATGATTGATTGATTTAAACTTTTATTAGTAGATTGCACAGTACAGTACATATTCCGTACAATTGACCACTAAATGGTAACACCCAAATACATGTTTCAACTTGTTTAATACGGAGTCCACGTTAATCAATTCATGGTTCCACTTAAGGTCCTCACTTTTTCATCGTTTGGGCTATTTAACTGGTGACCTAGGAGTACAATTTTAAAAGGTTGTGAGCGTCTCCCATTTTTGCAGAAGGTCCTGTCACGCTAACAAAATAAATACACCAAAATCTAATGTATACTGTAGCTGGTTCTCTGAAATTTACAAAATAAAAGTAATAGTGAAGGGAGATGTCTGGCCTTCCAATGCTTGGCTTTCTGGAAATGTGACCCTCAAAACAATTTGGTTGAATATTCCTGCTAAACGGCATTGAATTTGCTTTTATTGTGAAGACGCAATAAAAAATGCAAGTATGACCCCTTGGCATACTTCAGAGCAAACTGTCTGTTTGATAACTGCATTAGTAAAAAGTTTCATTAGTGTAATTTCAATGCATTATTGTTACACTATTTGTTGGACTGACATTGTGTTGAAATCAAAAAAGTGAATCTTATGTTTCTTGACCAGTCGATCCAAAACAGTAGTTGTTTCCTGCTTCTACGTCTTATCTACCCTTGGTTAGAGCAAGTAAAACTGCAATGTTTGTCATAACACTTCTCATTTTTGTTTCCATCCAGTTTGTACCATTGCAAATCAACAAAGGAGATCATGGCTTTGACAATGAAGTCATGGATATGAAAGCCTTCTTCAGGGCGGTGGGACCCAATTTTCAGAAAAACCTGATTGTCAATCCGTTTGACCTGGTTAACGTGTACCCACTTATGTGCCATCTCCTTGGGATACAACCGGAGCACAATGATGGACACTTGGACAATACCAAACACATGCTGACTCCTAAGAAAAACACGGGAAGCGACCATGATGGTAAGTTTATTAGGAAACACAAACCATTCACAGTGACCTTCATACCTACGAGCAAGTATGGCCTTCTTCACAGGGAAGCAAAATAGTTAAAATGTTGGATGTGTTTGAAGTGAACTCAAACTACAAAATGCGGCTGTCGATTATTTTAGTAATTGAGCAATCTATCCGTTAGTTTGTTCGATTAATGAAGTAATCTGATAAAACCCCTTTGGCCTCAATGTGTATTTTTGGGGAAATAGTTGAAATAAACAAAGATTTTTCTGCTTGCCAAAACCTTCATTCTTCTAATAAATGCACTTGAAATTGAAATTGCACTTTTAATATGTGTGCATGAAGAACAATTTTAAATAACAAACTGTCTGTTGTGTGCGTGGGGCCATTAGCGACATTATTCAGAATTACCTCTTGTACACACTACTGAGATGCTCTCACATAAACAACTGAAATGTTTTTCTCTCACACACTACTGAAACACTCTCACACTCACTACTGAAACACTCTCATACACATTACTGTAACACTCTTATACACACTACTGAAATGCTCTCACATAAACAACTGAGATCTTTTTTTCTCACACAACTGAAACACTCTCATACACAAAGAGTGTTTCAGTAGTGTGTATGAGAGGGTTTCAATAGTGTGCGTGAGAGAAAAACATTTCAGTTGTGTATGTGATACCATTTCAGTAGTGTGTATAAGAGGTCATTCTGAATAATGTCCATTATAATTGTGCGTTGCCAAACAGATCACGGCACACACTCACCACCGCTCTCATGTGCTCTGTATTGCTGCAGCAGTGCAGAAACTTTGTCCGTGTATTTAAAGTTCTCGGCAATCCATGCGGTCTGGATTTGATACATTTTTATTAGTTATTAAAGCAACAAGATATGAATCACAAGTTTTTTTCTCCTCAAATTAATCAATTAGTCTATGCAGCGCTAATTGTATTTTGTAATAAACAGAAGAAGTGAATGTTGCCGGTTGCTTAGTTTTGCAGAACACAGCTGCTGGATGATAATTAAGTTTCGAATAGAAATAGATTAGTTGTTTCTTGTTCAATGTGACACTTTTTTATTTGAAGGAGTGGACCATGAGTTTTGTAGAGAGTCATTTTCAATGTGCACCATGTGCGAAATTGATACACCTCTGTCCTGAACCAAGGATTTCTTAATCAGTCCAGTCCTTTTTGTCCAGTGCAGAGAAACTCACATAGACGTAAACAACCACGAGCAAAAACACTTACGGTTAACTTATAACAAGCCTGACATCACACAGCACTTTAATTTATATAGCAGCTGTAAATCCATATCTTATCGTCATGGTGAAAGATTGCAATCTGTGTGGTGTTTAGTCTATGAACCCATCAACACTTTTTTTTTTTTACTTACACTGTATTTTCTTGTCTGTCCTTCCAGGTGCAGAGGGCAACACTCAAACGGAGGTGCTGATAGGACTGATATCCGTGACAGGGTTTCTTGTCCTTGTGTTTATCGTCACCCTCTCCTACAACACGTACAAAAGGACAAAAGCATAAGGTGTTATGGAAGTCCGATATAAATCATATTTAGGCATAAACCTTATCTGGATGCCGCAGCACCCACACAAAAAATGCGCCTTTCCGGGAGTCAAAGAAAGGGTCTTTGCTGTTAATCCATCAAGTGTCTCTCTGCAGTGCCATTTTTCAGTCTTCCATAAAGTGAAGTCTATTCAAATTAATACGTGGGTATCCATACCGCATCTTCTCTCAGGTCTGGATCACGTATTGAAAATTTTGAAACATTTACAACAGCTACTATACATTTTAAATTCTATAAAATGACATGATTGTTATTATCATACAGGTAATATTGTGAATAAATGAACTGGTGCACCAAACAGTACATAGAGGTAAATGATACATGAACTGGGGTCAATTATTAATAACTCTTAGTCACTACTATACAGAGGAACCCGCGTAACTGCCGGCCTGAGTCGACTTAGGCCAGCACTTAGGATAGGTGTGATTCAGTGGCTTTTGTCAACATAAACATGGAGAACCAAATGAACAATTTTTATGAACATTGTGCTGTAGCACTGTAAATGTCCTCATGATCACTTTAGCCGCAACATATACTTTCTACTTACAAAGTGATAAAACATGAACACGATGACTAAGCCACCTAATTTACAAAAGCTTTGCACATGTATGAAGGTTTATTTTAGTCTAAAAAGTATCACTTGTTGATAATAAGATATGATGACTGCACTAATTAGCTTTGTTATTGGCATCTACAAAACATGCAAGCCATACTTATTGGGCTTAACTCCGATTTGCAGGCAAACACCACTGCCTCCTATAGCCCAACACCTGAATCACAGGTAACTACAATAATGAACTATTTGGAAAAAAAGATATAAAAATAACTGAAAACTTGTTGAAAAATAAACAAGTGATTCAATTATAAATAAAGATTTCTACACATAGAAGTAATCATCAACTTAAAGTGGCCTCTTTTGGAATTATAATAGAGATCCATCTGGATTCATGAACTTAATTCTAAACATTTCTTCACAAAAAGAGAAATCTTTAACATCAATATTTATGGAATATGTCCACAAAAAATCTAGCTGTCAACACCGAATATTGCATTGTTGCATTTTTTTTTCACAGCTTATGAACTTAAATTCATATTTTGTTGAAGTATTATTCAATAAATGTATGTATAAAGGATTTTTGAATTTTTGCTCTTTTTAGAATATTTAAAAAAAATATCTCACGTACCCCCTGGCATACCTTCAAGTACCCCTAGGGGTACGCATACCCCCATTTGAGAACCACTGGCGTAAGGTATAGAGCCCCTCTCGTGCGTCGGTATCCAATCCATTCCACTTGTTCACGTCACTTCCTCTTCGGAGTTTGAGCGTGCCTGACTGTCTAGTTTAACGATCACTTTGTGCAAAACCAGCACATCTTCTTTGCTTTTTTATACTTTTTTGTACTTTTTTTGGCTTTACTGTGTCACTGTGTCACCGCACTGTGTCACTGTGCAGTGACACAGTGCTGTCTGTGTCGATCGGTGCTGCAGGCTAGCACACCGAAGCCGGCTAGAATTAGCAGCCTGACATACAGGTGTGGATTCTTCTGTTGCTCGATGCTTCAGCATATAGACCATCAGAATGCCTCCACCAAGGAAAAAATTCAACAAACCTGGGTAACGATCTGTAATATCTTTGTCAAACTAAATGGGACGCCGGAGGAAGCAAAAGTCTTGGTGGTGAGAAAAATAGAAGATTTTGATAAGTATTGACATTGATGCATCCATCCATCCATTTTCTACCGCTTATTCCCTTGGGGTCGCGGGGTCGCTGGTGCCTATCTCAGCAGTACTTGGTATCAATGTAGCTTGGTGACTTTTACATCTTCTCAATGCTACCAACACCAAGAACACAGACCACACCAAGTATTGATATGGACATGTTACGGAAGATCCTACAACATCAACAAAAAGAACTGGAAATGTGTGAGTATCAAGAGCACGCCACAACAGAGACTGATATGGAGATTTTCTCTGCGATTGTAAAAAACTTTAATTATTTTACCTGTGAAAAATATGAAAACAGTGTAAAATAAGAAGATAGTCTGTCAATAATACATTTCAATGGTCCAAGCATGTACACTAACTTTGAGGCTATCAAGGATTACTTGAAATAATTTACTCATCCATTTACCATTAATGCAATGATTGAAACCTGGTTCAACAATGATAAAGGTATTGATTTTAGTCTGAATGACTATGAATTAAGATATATAAACAGAATAAATAAAATAGGAGGAGGGGTCGCATTGTACATTCTTAAATCTGTTACATTTAAAGTTTTAACAAACATGACCATAGCAGTCGAGGAATTATGGTTCAAGCATAGAAACTTTCAATGAATGGATGGGTAAACTATTTTCCTCTGTGAACCATAAAACCATATTTATCTGTGGTGATTTTAACATTGATTTGTTAAACTCAACCAAGCAAAAACATGTTGATGACTTCATTCAGTGGTCCCTAACCTTTTTGTAGCTTAATAATTTGTCCCACGGCCCGGCGAGACAAAATATTGGCCTCGGGATAACACTACTGTATACATACAAACCCTGTTTCCATATGAGTTGGGAAATTGTGTTAGATGTAAATATAAACGGAATACAATGATTTGCAAATCATTTTCAACCCATATTCAATTGAATGCACAAGATATTTGACGTTCAAACTTATAAACTTTATTTTTTTTTGCAAATAATAATTAACTTTGAATTTCATTGCTGCAACACGTGCCAAAGTAGTTGGGAAAGAGCATGTTCACCACTGTGTTACATCACTTTTTCTTTTAATAACACTCAATAAACGTTTGGGAACTGAGGAAACTAATTGTGGAAGCTTTGAAAGTGGAATTCTTTCCCATTCTTGTTTTAAGTAGAGCTTCAGGCGTTCAACTGTCCAGGGTCTCCACTGTCGTATTTTAAGCTTCATAATGCACCACACATTTTCCATGGTAGACAGGACTGGACTGCAGGCGGGCCAGGAAAGTACCCGCACTGTTTTTTTACGAAGCAACACTGTTGTAACACTTTTCTTGCTGATATAACAGGGGCGTCTATACTTGGATGACAACATATGTTGCTCCAAAACCTGTATGGACCTTTCAGCATTAATGGTGCCTTCACAGATGTGTAAGTTACCCATGCCTTGGGCACTAATACACCCCCATACCATCACACATGCTGGCTTTTCAACTTTGCGCCTATAACAATCAGAATGGTTATTTCCCTCTCTGTTCTGGAGGACACCACATCCTCTGTTTCCAAATATAATTTGAAATGTGGACTCGTCAGACCACAGAACACCTTTCCACTTTGCATCAGTCCATCTTAGATGAGCTTGGGCCCAGCCAAGCCGGCGGCGTTTCAGGATATAGTTGATGAATGGGTTTGGCTTTGCATAGTAGAGTTTTAACTTGGACTTACAGACGTAGCGACCAACTATAGTTACTGACAGTGGTTTTATGAAGTGTTCCTGAGCCCATGTGGTGATATCCTTTACACACTGATGTCGGTTTTTGATGCAGTACCGCCTGAGGCATCAAAAGTCCGTAATATCATCGCTTATGTGCAGTGATTTCTCCAGATTCTTTGAACTTTTTGATGATTTTACGGACCGTAGATGGTAAAATCCATAAATTCCCTGCAATAGTTCGTTGAGAAATGTTGTTCTAAAACTGTTCGGCAATTTGCTTACAAAGTGGTGACTTTCACCCCAACCTTGTTTGTGAATTACTTAGCATTTCATGGAAGCGACTTTTATACCCAATCATGGCACCCACCTGTTCCCAATTAGCCTGCACAACTGTGGGATGTTCCATATATATGTTTTTGATGAGCATTCCTCAACTTTAACAGTATTTATTGCCACCTTTCCCAACTTCTTTGTCATGTGTTGCTGGCATCAAATTCTAAAGTTAATGATTATTTGCACACAAAAAAAACGTTTATCAGTTTAAACATCAAATATGTTGTCTTTGTAGCATATTCAACTGAATATGGGTTAAAAATGATTTGCAAATAATTGTATTCCGTTTATATTTACATCTAACACAATTTCCCAACCCATATGGAAACGGGATTTGTATATAGAACGTCTGTGATTATGTTTTGGTTTAAGTCTTGTTCTGTTTTTACCTTTGGACTCTTTAAGTTCCTGTTTTTTTCACTCCCTTGTTTTTTTTCAATGGTTACCCTTTAGTTTTACCTGTTGCTCATTTGGACTCACGCACCTGTGTAATCATGTCACTGTTATTTAAGCCCGTCTTTTTCTGTTGGTCCGCCTGGCATCATTGTGATCTTTTCTAGCTCTGTGCTGACTTGTTTCATGCCTTGCCATAGTTTTGTGCTCCATGCCATGCCAAGTAAGTTTTGTTTGATTTTTGTTCATAGTCTGTTTATGCGTTAGTTTTGTTCCTTAGCCCAAGACTGGTGCCCAAACTGACGGGGCTGGGACTGTCTTCCTCCATCTGCCACTGGATCCTGGACTTCCTGACAAATCGCTCTCAGAGGGTGAGAGTAGGCTCCCACCTCTCAGCATCCATCAGCATCAGCACCGGCTCCCCCCCCAAGGCTGCGTGCTAAGCCCCCTACTCTACACCCTCTACACTCATGACTACACCCCTGCTCATGCCAGCAATACCACCATTAAATTTTCAGACGACACCACAGTAGTTGGACTCATTTCTGGGAGGGATAAGTCTGCCTACAGAAATGAAGTGGAGCGGCTGACTGGGTGGCGCAGGGAAAACAACTTGGTCCTTAACACCACCAAGACGAAGGAGCTGATCATAGATTGCCGGAAGAAAAAAACAATAAACATCCAACCACTGTACATCAATGGGCACTATGTGGAAAGGGTCTCTAACTTCAGGTTCCTGGGCATCCATATCGAGGAAGACCTGTCGTGGAGTATGACCACCTCAGTGACCATCAAAAAGGCACAGAAAAGACTTTACTTTCTGAGACTCCTCAAAAAGAACAACCTGTCTCAAAAACTGCTCGTGTCCTTCTGCCGCAGCTCAATAGAGAGTGTGCTGACATACTGCATGTGTGTATGATATGCCAGCTGCACGGTGGCAGAGAGAAATGCACTTCAGAGGGTCATAAATACTGCCATGAAGATCACTGGCTGCTCTCTCCCCTCCCTAGATGAACTGTACAGTGCCAGGTGCTTCAAAAAGGCCCAAAACTTCATAAAGGACCCATCTCACCCTGGACATAAACTTTTTGAACTGATGCCCTCAGGCAGGAGATACAGGACAATAAAATGCTGGACAAACCGATTTAAGAACACTTTTTACCTGAGAGCCATACTGTCACTGAACACAAGATGACAATAATGACTGTGCAAGTGAGCTGTATGCTTCATATTTTTATGTATTTTATGTTTTTTTATCTATTTATCTATGTTCTTATGTTTTTATGTGTTATGAATTTGCACTAAATTAGTTTTTGCATACAATTTTGTTGTACAATGTACAATGACAATAAATATATATTATATTCTATTCTAAGTTGTGCCTCCGCTGTGAGCGCTTTTTGTTTTTATCTTTTTTTAGTTAAAATTCAATTATGTTTTTACCTAAACGCCATGTCCCGAGTAGTCCGTCTGCCTTCCTGGGAGAACATCTTGATATATATATGTATATATATATATATATATATATATATATATATATATATATATATATATATATATATATATATATATATTAAAAACAATTATTAATTTCAATTAAAAACCATCAAATAGTGTGGACCAGTGGTTCTCGAACTTCTTTCACCATGTACCGCGTCAGAAAAAACTTGACTGCACATACTCCAAGTACTACCATGACGACCAATATTAAAACACAGTAGCATAATAAACCTAAGCATGTATTAAAAACAAGGAGGAGGAGAAACATGTTTAGTTTACCCTAAGATTTTTTGTTAAAATGAAGCCCCTTAATTTAGAAAAGTATCAAAAAATGTTTGGTACCGGTGCCAGTACCAAAATATGTGTATCGGGACAACAATACTGTATACATATATAGAATTTATATATATATATATATATATATATATATATATATATATATATATATATATATATATATATATATATATATATATATATATATATGTATATTTATATATATATTTATATATATATATATATAACATTTATATATATATATATAACATTTATATATATATACATACATACACATACATACATACATATATATATATACATACATACATACACACACACACATACATACATACATACATATATACATACATATATATATATATATATCTTAAAAACAATTATTAATATGATTTAAAAAACATCAAATAGTGTAGACCAGGGGTCCCCAAACTACTGCCCGTGGGAAGTACCAAGTTTAAAAAAATATAAACAATTATTTTTAATTTTTAAAATCTGTGCTTTCTAGTCCTATTTTCTACTGCTTGTTACTCTGTGTCTCCTAGCCGCTCAGGCAAATCATATTGTCTAAAAATGCATTTCTCTATCGATGGAGTGTGTACCTTATGTCATGTTTTCAGTCAATTAGTGCGTGAGGAATATATATGTATGTGTTTATGTATGTATGTATGTGTGTATATATATGTGTGTATGTGTATGTGTGTATATATATGTGTGTGTGTGTGTGTGTGTGTGTGTGTGTGTGTGTGTGTGTGTGTGTGTGTGTGTGTGTGCGTGTGTGTGTGTGTGTGTGTGTGTGTGTGTGTGTGTGTGTGTGTGTGTGTGTGTGTGTGTGTGTGTGTGTGTGTGTGTGTGTGTGTGTGTGTGTGTGTGTATACAAACCCCATTTCTATATGAGTTGGGAAATTGTGTTGGATGTAAATATAAACGGAATACAACGATTTGCAATTAATTTTCAACCCATATTTAGTTGAATATGCTACAAAAACAACATATTTGATGTTCAAACTGTTGAACATTTTTGTTGTTGCAAATAATCATTAACTTTAGAATTTGATGCCAGCAACACGTGACAAAGAAGTTGGAAAAGGGGGCAATAAATACTGATAAAGTTAAAGAATGCTCATCAAACACTTATTTGGAACATCCCACAGTTGTGCAGGCTAATTGGGAACAGGTGGGTGCCATGATTGGGTATAAAAACAGCTTCCTAAAAAATGCTTTGTCTTTCACAAGAAAGGATGAGGCTAGGTACACCCCTTTGTCCACACCTGAGTGAGCAAATAGTCAAACAGTTTAAGAACAATCAATCAATCAATGTTTATTTATATAGCCCCAAATCACAAATGTCTCAAAGGACTGCACAAATCATTACGACTACAACATCCTCGGAAGAACCCACAAACAATGTTTCTCAAAGTGCAATTGCAAGAAATTTAGGGATTTCAACATCTACGGTCCATAATATCATCAAAAGGTTCAGAGAATCTGGAGAAATCATTCCACGTAAGCGGCATGGTGGGAAACCAACATTGAATGACCATGACCTTTGATCCCTCAGGCGGCACTGTATCAAAAACCGACATCAATCTCTAAAGAATATCAACACATGGGCTCAGGAACACTTGAGAAAACCACTGTCACTAAATACAGTTTGTCGCTACATCTGTAAGTGCAAGGTAAAGCTCTACTATGCAAAGTGAAAGCCACTTATCAACAACATCCAGAGACACCGCCGTCTTCTCTGGGAATGAGATTATCTAAGAAGGACTGATGCGAAGTGGAAAAGTGTTCTGTGGTCTGACGAGTCCACATTTCAAATTGTTTTTGGAAATATTCGACATCGTGTCATCCGGACCAAAGGGGAAGCGAACCATCCAGACTGTAATCGACGCAAAGTTCAAAAGCCAGCATCTGTGATGGTATTGGGTTGCATTAGTGCCCAAAGAATGGTAACTTACACATCTGTGAAGGCACCATTAATGCTGACAGGTACATACAGGTTTTGGAAAAACACATGCTGCCATCTAAGTACCGTCTTTTTCATGGGCGCCCCTGCTTATTTCAGCAAGACAATGCCAAGTGTTACAACAGCGTTTTATTTAACAAGTATATTAAATATTTTTCACAGCTGTAAATTTACACACAGCTTGAACAGTAACACTGTTCGAATATAGGAAAATAAGACACTCTACTTGAATCAAGTGATTATTTGGCGTACCACTAGGTGGACCCTGCATACAATACTAGTGTTACACTTACCACAGTTTGAAAATCACTGGTGCAAAGAAAATTCATGCAGTTTTCATATGGACAAGTAAATAAGTGTTTTCTGCCTTAACATGAAGGAGTGATCAAAATGATTGATATAACTTTATTGTCAGTTTTACTACTAATCATGCAATTAGTAGAGTTGTCTTTTTAATTGATTGATTGATTGATACTTTTATTAGTAGATTGCACAGTTCAGAACATATTCCTTACAATTGACCACTAAATGGTAACACCCCAAATAAGTTTTTCAACTTGTTTAAGTCAGGGTCCACGTTAATCAATTCATGGCCTACTTATTCTGGGCTAAATACTGACAATAAATAAATATTAAATATATATTATATATCCATTCCATCCATTCCTACCGCATATTTCCCTTTGAGGTCGCGGGGGGCACTGGTGCCTATCTCAGCTACAATTGGGCGGAAGGCGGCGTACACCCTGGACAAGTCGCCACCTCATCGCAGGGCCAACACAGATAGACAGACAAAATTCACACTCACATTCACACACTAGGGACCATTTAGTGTTGCCAATTAACCTAATATATTATATATTACAATATATATTTCGGTAGTATCTCAATTGATGACATATAAGGGTTTGTGGATACCTAACCGCTTACTTGAAGTCAAAACTGGCAATAAAGGTGGAGCGTTTTATCTTGAAAAACACCGCCCTCTTGTGGCTGAACGCGTGTGCTGCATAAAAACAACAATGGAAGCTGAGCACGGAAGGAGGTCGTCTTGCTCAAGCGCGGGCTGTCGACTTGCCACAAATATTTACCTCTGCTGCAAGCAGAAGTGACTACTTCTGCGGAACCAAGAACCCGACAGGAAATACACGGTACAAGTAAACGCCGACCAAATATAATCAACATTTGCGCAGTTTAGGTGTAATGGAATATCCTGGACTCGGCAGTCTGCATCCTTTGTGGGTTAGTTGTCAAGTGAATACGATGCGTTCAACGTGTCTGCAGTAAACAAACCTAAGGTGTGCTAAAACCATGTTTTTATTGTTTTAAAGCTATATATTCAGCTCAGGAATATATTGTGGAACAGCAGAGAAGAAACAGGAGATTTTGGGTGGCATACGCAGACATGTTTGTAGCGAAAATAAACCACCGGATGTTTTACCTTTACTTTCAAAATAAAAGCATTGTTTTTGACTTCCAGTTCGAAAGAGTGCACGTTTTACGCGACTGAGATGTCCGCCGACGTCTTTGTAGGCCTTTAAAGGACCTGACTGCACTAAATTATGGACACGAAGGATGCAGAAAGTGTTCCCCGCCCGTCCGGCATCACCAGTGCGGCTTGTTTTAGTCTTCCCGCGAGCAGAGGACTTCCTGGCCTTGGTCCCGCAAGTGTCTCCTCCCCCACTACTGCCAGGAGACTGACGTCCCTCCGAACGCGGGACTTGACACTAGGGGGCGCCATAAAGAAAAAGAAGGTACTTTTCTTTTTTCCAGTCATCTATTTTCTACCGCTTGTCCCTCTTGGGGTTGTGGGGGATGCTGAAGCCTATCTCAGCTGCGCTCGAGCGGAAGGCGGGGTACAGCCTGGACAAGTCGGCACCTCATCACAGGGTTAGGGGATCACAGATAGACAACATTCACAAACTATGGACCATTTAGTGTTGCCGAGCAACCTATCCCAGCATCATGTTTATAAGTTCAATAATATGAATATTAATTTTTAAAAGTAGCAGCCATTCAGTATGTGATGGCTGCCTTGGGATGGGAGGCTGGTGCGGTGTCACAATTGCATAACAAATTGTTGTTGTTTTTTGTTTTTTTAAAGGCTAAAGACAGTTATACTTGTATTTAAAGTCAAATATGTGTATTTTTTTCTTGTTGTATTGTTTTGTTGCTTATTTTTATGAATACAATGTTACACCGGCTACACTGATATATTCACCCCTGGTTTGTTTACATATATTATCCTGCCCTCCATGAATGTCCAACTCGCTGCTGAAATTTCTACAGAGTGCATCATACATATCAAAAAAGCTGTACATTGTCATCATATAAATATTTGGGGACCTTTTTGACGACCAGCTCAAGTTTGATGTGAACGCAGATTTTATAGTGAAGCCAGCACTACAGAGAATTAATCTTCTTAGGAAATTAAATTATTTCTCTGTTGTTTTTATCAAACATTTATTGAGAGTCTGATGTGTTTTTATTTTATTTGTTGGTTTCACTATCTTTTAGTTGAAGACTGAAACAGCCTGACTAGTATTTTCAAGTCTTGCTCTTAGTTTACCGGAGTAAAACTAAAAGACTTAAACATCTTCTGCAAACAGCAAATCCCCCGAAAAGCAAAGAGCAATTTAGCCTCCACGAGCCGTGTCCTTGTGGGGGATTTCTCTCTGTTGCGTTCAGGGCGACGTTATGCCCTTCCATTGAGTAAAACAAATCGCTTTTCCAAATCATTCGTCCCCTCTGCACTTAGATTCTTAAACTCTTAAACTTCCATCCATCCATCCATTTTCTACCGCTTATTCCCTACTCTTAAACGTTTCCTTTTTTTTTAGATTGTTGTATTGTTTATGTATATATTGGCTTTTTATTTTATTGTGAGCCATGTAGGCTTTGTAAATCACAACAATCTGCTGCTCAAATTGAATGATGATTATTAATCCTTGAGGGATTAATAAAATTGTTTAAATTTGTACAATGAAGCACATTAATATACATATAGAGTACACATACATATACAGTGGGGCAAAAAAGTATTTAGTCAGCCACCGATTGTGCAAGTTCTCCCACTTAAAATGATGACAGGTCTGTAATTTTCATCATTGGTACACTTCAACTGTGAGAGACTGAATGTGAAAAAAAAATCCAGGAATTCACATTGAAGAAATTTTAAATAATTTATTTGTAAATGATGGTGGAAAATAAGTATTTGGTCAACCATTCAAAGCTCTCAGTGATGGAAGGAGGTTTTGGCTCAAAATCTCACAATACATGGCCCCATTCATTCTTTCCTTAACACGGTTTAATCATCCTGTCCCCTTAGCAGAAAAACAGCCCCAAAGCATGATGTTTTCACCCCCATGCTTCACAGTAGTTATGGTGTTCTTGGGATGCAACTCAGTATTCTTCTTCCTCCAAACACGACGAGTTGAGTTTATACCAAAAAGTTCTATTTTGGTTTCATCTGACCACATGACATTCTCCCAATCCTCTGCTGTATCATCCATGTATCCATTTTGGTATAAACTCAACTCGTCGTGTTTGGAGGAAGAAGAATACTGAGTTGCATCCCAAGAACACCACACCTACTGTGAAGCATGGGGGTGGAAACATCATGCTTTGGGACTGTTTTTCCCTAGAATGGGGGTCGGCAACACGCGGCTCTTTAGCGCCACCCTAGTGTTTCTCTGGAGCTTTTTCGAAAATTATATGAAAAATGGAAAAAGATGAGAAGAAAAAAACACATGTTTTGTTTTAATATGGTTTCTGTAGGAGGAGAAACATGACCCAAACCTCCCTAATTGTTATAAAGCACACTGTTTATATTAAACATGCTTCACTGATTTGAGTGTTTGGCGAGCGCCGTTTTGTCCTGCTAATTTTGGCGGTCCTTGAACTCACCGTAGTTTGTTTACATGTATAACTTTCTCCAACTTTCTAAGATGTGTTTTATGCCACTTCATTTTCTGTCTCATTTTGTCCACCAAACTTTTAACGTTGTGCATGAATGCACAAAGGTGAGTTTTGTTGATGTTATTAAGTTGTGTGGACTGCTAATCAGACATATTTGGTCAGTGCATGACTGCAAGCTAATCGATGCTAACATGCTATTTAGGCTAGCTGTATGTACAAACTACTTTGTCACGTGTTGTTGGCATCAAATTCTAAAGTTAATGATTATTTGCAAATAAAAAAAAATGTTTATCAGTTTGAACATCAAATATGTTGTCTCTGTAGCATATTCAACTGAATATGGGTTGAAAAGGATTTGCAAATCATTGTATTCCGTTTATATTTACATCCAACACAATTTCCCAACTCATATGGAAACGGGGTGTGTACATATTGCATCATTATGCCTCATTTGTAGGTATATTTGAGCTCATTTAGTTTCCTTTAAGTCCTCATAATTCAATTTATATCTCATGACACGCTATCTGTATGTAATATGGCTTTTATTTTTTTGCAGCTCCAGACGGATTTGTTTTTGTATTTTTGGTCCAATGTGGCTCTTTCAACATTTTGGGTTGCCGACCTCTGCCCGAAAATGTATAATGTGATATTATTATTATTCATTTAAAACTAATCATTTTTTTTAACAAATCTCTTTTTCTGTTTTCCATAGAAAACGTTTGAACCGAACATTCACGCTGTGAGGAAAAGCAAAGATGAGTAAGTGGTGATCATTATGATTAATACAGAACTGTGAACAGGTTGTATTGACATCAAACGTAACGGTTGATTCCAGATTAAAGGAAGAGGTCCGAGTTGCTCCAAAAAGAGGGAGTAGACAGAGGGACAGTAGAAGAAGAGAGAACAGAGGGAGGAGAAAAGCAAAGCCTGAGACCATCCAGTCTCACTCCATCTTTGAACAGGGTCCTGCTGACACGCTGCGAAAAACGGGTAGATGCCTATTGAAAATTTCACATTCATTCTTTTTTACTGGAACGTGTGAATGTAAATATTAGTCGGCTCTTACAGGCTGGATTGCTGCTTCAGACATGTGCGACTCCGACATCTCGCCTACCTGTAAACCTGTGAAACAAGAGAAGAAAGAATCTGACGAAGACGAGTTGCTCAGAAAACTAAAAAGAGACGACGTGAGTTAAAATCACTTCAAAATTAAAGATCCAGGCGCCTCGTTTAATAAAAGTTGTGGGTATTTCCTACTAAAAATAGACGTTTGTTCAAATCCAGAAAACTACGGATGCATGTAAGAATTCAAATGTATTAAAAAAAAGTGTGCGCATGCAAAAATCAGACCCCGCCCCTTGTAACTATGCAGATAATATTGAAAGTAGCCTCGTGCCTGAGTGTGGCACATGCTGCCCCATCAGGATTCAGTATGCGTCAGTGGGAGGTGCTTGTTTTTCATGATTTCAACGAATGGTCGTTGCTCGATGCTCTCCGAGAATTTAACACTGGCTGGAATAAAAAAAAGGAGTTGTCGGGTAAAAAAGGAAGAAAGTGAAAAAGATAGACAAGCGTGAAATAATATAGTGCTGCACCCCGTTTGAAGGAATTATTCGTTGCAATGATACTTAAGCACAAATGGGTGACTGTTTACTCCCTATTTAAATATAATTTGTGTACTTTATAACACAATGTGTTCATACTACTCACAGCCAGATTAGAGTGTCATGTGAAATGATGTAATATGGATAGACTCCAGAAGTTACCATGAGGCAGCGCACATTTCCACATCAACGTCAGTTTTGATACATCTCAACTTGGCTGTAAAAAGGAGCGTACGCCAGGTTTTTTTGCTTAATCTCATGGTTAAGAAGTGTAGGTTTGTCTGCTTGAATTGGGTTAATCTCCACATTTTTTAAATACACTTTTGCCAAAGCAAAAAGTGGCCTGAACTGATATTGACAAATAATGTCGTTTAGATATGAGCAGAAAAACAAATATCACGTGATACCAGTTTGCCTCTAAGATCTTGGATATAAGCGCTGATACAAGCAGTCGTGCAACGTGTTTATTTGTGCAAACATATAACATCTAAATGTCCTCCAGTAAGCACACAAGTTTGATCTTTTCTTGTTTTTACTGATGTCCCTTATAAAAGGTAAACATGCTACGTTATAGGCTACTGGGATCTAGCAGCTACACAAAAGCTAAGCACACGAGCTAGACATATTTAACCAATGTCCTTAGAGCATTGCTTCTCAATTATTTTCTGTTACCCCCCTCTTGTAAGAGAAAACATCACCTCCCACAACTATAAATTGTATGTGTCTATACAATTGTTAGAAGTACGCCTCTTCGAAACATTGTATCCTTATTAAAGTAAACAAAAACAAACTATTGGTTAACTTACAAAATAATAACTCTATTAACATTGTTTTTTTAGTCTGTAACAGAAAAGATTTAAAGTGCGTCAATTTTCTCGAAATTCAAAGTGAAGATGTAGCCTTATTTAAACTGTAAACATTTTCGACAGCATTTGATAATTAAAAACAAAATCAAAGAAACTCAATGAATAATAATACATCTAAATTGATCAGCAACATTAACTCAGGAGCAAAATACTATAAAACACTAACCTACGAAACAAAAATGAATAAAAAAAACTGTGTGCAAATTTTTGTCATTTAATAAAATGAGGAAGTCAACATTAAGGGTTTTTAAATACACCAATGGTGCAACTGGACACATCCTCAGTGATGTAACCTAGGATCACAGGGGGTTTCGGGTCTTTCAACAATCAGACCCCCTCCTCTAGGCGACCCAGCCAGGGTTGATCAGGCCCCAGCCTGTGTCCAGGTAGCGCTACTGCCCCACATGCCACGCCTCTCCCCTCCTGATCCACAGCCACCTTGATGCCACTTCTGCTGCATCTGTGACTAACTTCATGGCCCTTTGCTGGCTGGCCCCTGTGATGCCAAGCATTCTGTAGGCCCTGCAGAGAGATTTGCCCACAAACCCTCGACATCCCACTTCAACAGGCCGGCACATCGCTCGCCACCCATTGCTCCGACACTCCTCCACAAGCTGAGAGTACTTTGTGCTCGTCCTCTCATTGGCCTCCTCCATACGGTCCTCCCAAGGCACTGTGAGCTCCACAAGGATTACCTGCTTGGAGACCACTGAGGTGAGCACAATATCTGGCCTTAGTGTTTTTTTAGCAACCACGTCAGGGAACTTCAACTGCTTTCCCAGATCAACTGACACCTTCCAGTCGCGTGCTGTTGCCAACAGACCAGAAGAGGTGTTCCGGGCAGCCGGTGTTGACTTCTCCCCAGCTCTGATCAAAGCAGTACTCTTCACTGGGCGGAGGCTCTTGCTGTGACTGACTCCCCTGCAGATGGCATCAGCTATGGCCTTCAGGACCTGGTCATGTCGCCAGCGGTACCGCCCTTCACCCAGGGCTTTTGGACAACAGCTTAGGATGTGCTCCAAGGTTCCTCTCCTCTGGCAGAGGGGGCACCCGGGTTTCTCCACCTTTCCCCAGGTGAAGAGGTTGGATGGACTTGGCAGCACGTCGTAGACCGCCTGGATCAAGAACTTTATTCGATGGGGTTCGGCTTTCCAGAGCTCGGTCCATGTGACCTTACGTTAAAAGGAGTATGATTTGGAGTGCACAGCTTTTTGAAACAGGATTTGAAGCATGATACTGCGTGATACTGATAAAACGACGCGTGTCCCGCTCTCCCTCTGGCACTGCATCGGTATCAACCAATACTTAAGTCTCCAATATCGGTATCATATCGGAAATTAAAACGGTGTATCGGGACACTCCTACTAAATAACACATAATATTGTTTGCCATGCATTTCTAAATTTACTAGTATTATTTAATTGCTAATATAAAAAAATAGTTTTGAGGGCGGGTATTAAAAAGAAAATGACAATTTTTTTATGTTTTACCAAATACTTTTTAACATTTTTAGTTTGGAACAAGTTTTTGACAACTAAAATATTGGTTTATATTTTATGACAGGTGCTCTAATAACTGTGTTAAGCACTGTACAATGGATTGAGGTGTGTTTAATAAAAATAATTTTAAAAAAAGGTGTATTAAGCTGACTTTTAATGTAGCCCTTATGATATTAGTCGCACTTAAAGACAGATCATTTAAATTGCAACCAAATATTACTAAATAAACCGAACGATTTTTATGAAATGAAGATTGTACAAACCCCGTTTCCGTATGAGTTGGGAAATTGTGTTAGATGTAAATATAAACGGAATACAATGATTTGCATATCCTTTTCAACCCATATTCAAGTAAATGCACTACAAAGACAAGATATTTGATGTTCAAACTTATAAATTCTATTTTATTTTTTGCAAAAAATAATTAACTTAGAATTTCATGGCTGCAACACGTGCCAAAGTAGTTGGGAAAGGGCATGTTCACCACTGTGTTACATCACCTTTTCTTTTAACAACACTCAATAAACGTTTGGGAACTGAGGAAACTTATTGTTGAAGCTTTGAAAATGTAATTCTTTCCCATTCTTGTTTTATGTAGAGCTTCAGTCGTTCAACTGTCCAGGGTCTCCGCTGTCGTATTTTACGCTTCATAATGCGCCACACATTTTCGATGGGAGACAGGTCTGGACTGCAGGCCGGCCAGGAAGGTACCCGCACTCTTTTTTTACGAAGCCACGCTGTTGTAACATGTGCTGAATGTGGCTTGGCACTGTCTTGCTGAAATAAGCAGGGACGTCCATGAAAAAGACGGCGCTTAGATGGCAGCATATGTTGTTCCAAAACCTGTATGTACCTTTCGCATTAATGGTGCCTTCACAGATGTGTAAGTTACCCATGCCTTGGGCACTAATGCACCCCCATACCATCACAGATGCTGGCTTTTGAAATTTGCGTCGACAACAGTCCGGATGGTTCGCTTCCCCTTTGGTCTTGATGACACGATGTCAAATATTTCTAAAAACAATTTGAAATGTGGACTCATCAGACCACAGAATACTTTTCCACTTCGCATGAGTCCATCTTAGATGATCTCAGGTCCAGAGAAGCCGGCGGCGTTTCTGGATGTTGTTGATAAATGGCTTTGGCTTTGCATAGTAGAGCTTTAACTTGCAATTACAGATGTAGCGACAAACTGTATTTAGTGACAGTGGTTTTCTCAAGTGTTCCTTAGCCCATGTGGTGATATCCTTTAGAGATTGATGTCGGTTTTTGATACAGTGCCGTCTAAAGGAATCGAAGGTCACGGTCATTCATTGTTGGTTTCTGGCCATGCCGCTTACGTGTAGTGATATCTCCAGATTCTCTGAATCTTTTGATGATATTTTGGACCGTAGATGTTGAAATCCCTAAATTTCTTGCAATTGCACTTTGAGAAACTTTGTTCTTAAACTGTTTGACTATTTGCTCACACAGTTGTGGAAAAAGGGGTGTACCTCACCCCATCTTTTCTTATGAAAGACTGAGCATTTCTTTATACCCAATCATGGCACCCACCTGTTCCCAATTAGCCTGCATACCTGTTTGATGAGCATTCCTCAACTTTATCAGTATATTGCCACCTTTCCCAACTTCTTTGTCACATGTTGCTGGCATCAAATTCTAAAGTTAATGATTTGCAACAAAAAACAATGTTTATCAGTTTGAACATCAAATATGTTGTCTTTGTAGCATATTCAACTGAATATGGGTTGAAAATGATTTGCAAATCATTGTATTCCGTTTATATTTACATCTAACACAATTTCCCAACTCATATGGAAACGGGGTTTGTACTTTGGCTCACATCTTCTTCATTGAAATGGAAAAACTATTAAATTGTTCAATGTTTTTGCTTTTTGCTCACCCAGTTCATATGTGACCCAAGTTTGAGGAATGACGCCAAGCTGAAACCCATTCAGTTGCCTCTGTGTCAGAAAAGCCCAGAAGGTGAGAGAATGACTTTGCTATTTGCATGTGGAGTCACAAAGAGCTGCTAATATCATGCGGGCGAAAGTAAAACACCTTTTCTTCTGCTAGCAGGTCAAGAGAAGCCTCCTCTTCTCAGACCGCCATCCGGTGAACCTCAGGTTAATACAGGTTATAGCAACATCGGGCAGCCTTCTTTGGTGAAGAAATTGGAGGATCTGCGCCTGTCTGACAGGGAAGAGCTCTTCTTTATGCAGTTGCCAGACTGTATGCCTGCCAGAGCACAAAAAGCTGACAGCGCTCCTGAACCCAGGTTTGAGAAAGTCAGTAAAAAGGCTGAGGACAAGAAGCCCGTGCATGGAAAAGAACAAGTGAGTTTTAAGGGCAACACATATTTAGACTTCAAGGTATTTGTTTTACATTAGAGTATTGTGACAGACTCTCGCTGTCGTGCGGGTTCCATGGACCTCCAAATAGGGACATTCTCGAGCATGGTTGTGACATCGTTTAATTTTTCAAATAAAAACCTCAGTCCAGGTCGCTTTTCAGCTCCTCTTTTCCGCTCGCTCGTCGTCTGCGTCTGGCTTTCTTCCTCTTTCAATCCGTGTCAGCTTCCCTTTGGCTCGTTTGAGTCTTTCTGCCTCTCTCTCCGGCATTCACAGCTGTCGCCTTTTTAAACAGTGCGAGAGGCAGCGGCGGCGAAGACCAAGAAGAACGTGGAGTTGGAATATAAGTACAACACTTTATGTACATATTTATATAATATTTACATATTTATATAATATGTAACTACAAGCTCCATTCACAGACAGAGTCCCATTGCTTTTATGAGCGGTCGAGCGAGTCAAAAGCCGAAAAAAAATATACATATATATATTTTTTAAAATTTGTATTTGTGGCAGCCGTAATTCTTTCGTGGCGGGCCGCAACAAATAAATGAATGTGTGGGAAACCCTGGGTCTGACTGTGGTTAGTGTGATTCTGTGACATTTTACATTCAAAATAGATATGGTGATTTTTTTCAAGTCAGAATTTGACCCCTATTTGCATGTAGGAACTCCAAATTTAAACACCATCTAATGCAAATTTACTAATCTGACGTTGCGGATTTCCGGCTTCCAAATTTTCTGGAAAGCCGCGTTTAACCCTTACTAACATCACGCTCACTAAATTACTAACCTAATTTTCGTCTGTAAGCATGAGACAGGCTGGAGAAGTCGTTACAGCATGCCAACACACCTTGTGCTCAATATTGGCGGCAATTTTCTCAACCGCTCGTAACGTCTAACTGGACATCAGCAGTGTAGGTGATTAACAATCTCTCTGTTCTAAAAACAAAACAGGTTAATTTCAGCTGCATCCACGCCAAAACAACATCAGCAAACTCGTCTCTCCTCTGCACAAAATCACAAAACTTTTTGTAACGACACAAAACAATATTTAAAACAAAGCTTAATGTCAAAACAGCTCATGCCTTGTTTTGGTTTTGTGAACATTTTTCTGTTTAGTGTTATGGTTCCTGTCTATCGCACTTATTGTATAGTTTCTTCCTGTTTCTGTCTTAGCTGCATTTTTCATTTGTCTGCCAGCACACCTGTACTCAGTTTGCATTTTAGTCTATTATTTTGTAGTCTATTTTTATTGTTTTTTTAATGCTTTTGTAAGTTGTTTCTACAAACCCTGTTTCCATATGAGTTGGGAAATTGTGTTAGATGTAAATATAAACGGAATACAATGATTTGCAAATCCTTTTCAAAGCATATTCAGTTGAATGCACTACAAAGACAAGATATTTGATTTTCAAACTCATAAACTTAATTATTTTTTTTTGCAAATAATAATTAACTTATAATTTCATGGCTACAACACGTGCCAAAGTAGTTTGGAAAGGGCATGTTCACCACTGTGTTACATCACCTTTTCTTTTAACAACACTCAAACATTTGGGAACTGAGGAAACTCAGTTCTTTGAAGCTTTAAAAGTGGAATTCTTTCCCATTCTTGTTTTATGGAGAGCTTCAGTCCTTCAACAGTCCGGGGTTTCCGCTGCCGTTCGTATTTTACGCTTCATAATGCGCCACACATTTTCGATGGGAGACAGGTCTGGACTGCAGGCGGGCCAGGAAAGTACCCGTACTCTTTTTTTACGAAGCCACGCTGTTGTAACACATGCTGAATTTGGCTTGGCATTGTCTTGCTGAAATAAGCAGGGGCCTCCATGAAAAAGACGGCGCTTAGATGGCAGCATATGTTGTTCCAAAACCTGTATGTACCTTTCAGCATTAATGGTGCCTTCACAGCTGTGTAAGTTACCCATGCCTTGGGCACTAATGCATCCCCATACCATCACAGATGATGGCTTTTCAACTTTGCGTCGATAACAGTCCGGATAGTTCGCTCCCCCTTTGACACGATGTCAAATATTTCCAAAAACAATTTGACATGTGGACTCGTCAGACCACAGAACACTCTTCCACTATGCATCAGTCCATCTTAGATGATCTCGGGCCCAGAGAAGCCGGGGGCGTTTCTGGATGTTGTTGATAAATGGCTTTCATTTTGCGTAGTGGAGCTTTAACTTGCACTTACAGATGTAGCGACGAACTGTATTTAGTGACAGTGGTTTTCTGAAGTGTTCCTAAACTTATGTAGTGATCTCCTTTAGAGATTGATTTCGGTTTTTGATACAGTGCCGTCTGAGGGATCCAAGGTCACGGTCATTCAATGTTGGTTTCCGGCCATGCCGCTTACTTGGAGTGATTTCTCCAGATTCTCTGAACCTTTTGATATTATGGACCATAGATGTTGAAATCCCTAAATTTCTTGCAATTGCACTTTGAGAAACGTTGTTCTTAAACTGTTTGACTATTTGCTCACGCAGTTGTGGACAAAGGGGTGTGCCTCGCCCCATCCTTTCTTGTGAAAAACTGAGCATTTTTTGGGAAGCTGGCACCCACCTGTTCCCAATTAGCCTGCACACCTATTGGATGTTCCAAATAAGTGTTTGATGAGCATTCCTCAACTTTATCAGTATTTATTGCCACCTTTTCCAACTTCTTTGTCCAATTCTAAAGTTAATGATTATTTGCACAAAAAAAATGTTTATCAGTTTGAACATCAAATATGTTGTCTTTGTAGCATATTCAACTGAATATGGGTTAAAAATGATTTGCAAATTATTGTGTTCTGTTTATATCTACATCTAACACTATTTCCCAACTCATATGGAAACGGGGTTTGTATGTTAACTGTTGCTGACCTCTAGCAATCCGTGTAGTTTACTTTGTAGCCTTTTTAGTTTGGTTTTTGTATTACATATATTTCCCTCTTCTTCAGGTGCACTCAAAGCTGCACTAGTCTTTTATATTGTTCTCATTAACTACCTTTTACCTGCTTTAAGGTATGAGGACCTTTGTCCTAAACTTGCTCTAGATAAAAACTATGTTGCGCTAACCTTTGCTGACTCAACACTACATAAATACAACAGAATTATATATTTGTATAGAACAATATTTTGGCTAAGAGTACCAAACCTTGTGTACATGTTGACTGATACCAGTGATGAAATGATTGTTTGTCATGTTGTCTCCCCGGGAGTCTCGTTCGGTCAGGTGCTCTCCTGTGCTGTCGGAATTCCCTGAGGGATTTCTGGGTAAACTCCAAATACGAAAGTCAGGAAAGGTGGAGCTGAAGCTGGGCGATATTATCATTGACGTCACTGATGGAGCTGCATTCTCGTTCCTCCAGGTATGTGTATTGATTTGTCTTACAGATAAATGTTTGTGATATGAACCATTTTGCGGTACGGAGTAAAGAGAAGGTTAACATTTTCTCCATTTAGCCTTTAAACCATAACGTGACTCTCGCCAGACCCTTGTAGTTCGCTGATCTCCACACAAGGATCTGGACTCGAAGGCATTGCAAACCCCTTACAGATAGCAAAACATAATCAACCAATCAGGATCGCTGGGTGGGATTTCATAGATGTGACGTAGCGCTGAAGCGACTGTTTGATTCAAACAACAATGGCGGCACGCAGCCCTTGCTGCGTCGTGTGCTGACATTGATTCTGCTATTGCAGCTGTTTTGTCCAATCTATCAAATATTAATTCTTTAAAAGATGAACAGAGAACGGTTTTCAAAGCATTTATTGGTGGCAAGGATGTTTTGGCTCTTCTTCCGACCGCGTTGATTTCGATGTGAGTGCTTGCACGTCAATCAAGATAACGGACAAGTGGTTTATCCAATCACATAAAATGATTTTTTTTGTGTGTTTTTTTTACAAGGCCCCGCCTTCTGAAATACATCTATTGAGAACTCCCAGATCTTTGTGTAGAGCTCAGCGAACGACAAGGCTCTGGCAAGAGTCAGGTTATTTAAACCCTCAAGTTATTCAAAGTTATTTTAAAGTGTTGCATCTTGTAATAATACAGTGTAAAGATGAAAGAATTGAATTCTAGTGAAAACATTTGGGGGGGGGCATTGTTGACCACAGCTGTAAAAAATTATCGCATCTTTGACTGTACTGTAAATAGCTATATAGGTTACATACAATGGAACTTCATTGGTCGTTCAACATGGTTCACCAACCAAAAAATTAAAATAGTCAAGCAGAGTTCCCATAAGAATCAATGTAACATGAATAATTAGTTTCAGCCTTAACAAAAGTTCCTTCTTTAGTAAAAAATTAAAAAGGCACTCTTTGAAGACACTATAATATATATGTATATACTCTATATACCGTATTTTCCGGACGATAAGGTGCACTTACAATCCTTTCTTTTTCCTCAAAACTCGACAGGGTGCCTAATGGGAATAATTCTGGTTTTGCTTACTGACCTCGAAGTAATTTTATTTGATACATGATGTAATGATAAGTGTGACCAGTAGATGGCCGTCAAACATAATAGATAAGTGTAGACTTCACTACTATGGCAATATGACTAAAGTAAACAACACCAACATCTTATATGTTTCATAAAAATATACAACATTACACACTGCGCTCAAAAATCTATCAAAATGTTTTAGTACGACTTTGGTAAGCTATGAAGCCGCACCGCATGATGGATTGTCGGCTCATTAAACATACAAGTATTATTATGGTGTGTGTACAAGGTAAGACATCAGGCGTTTTGTTTCGCAATATTATGCAAAAGCAACTTTTCTTACCATCTTGTACCTGCTGATCTGTATTTGGGATCTGCATAAATCCTGAAAAATTTAACCCGTCCACCTTTGTCGTCCGTGCCTGACCCCCTAGTCGATAAGCTTCTTCTGTTTCTCTATCTTTTTGTTATAGGACATTCATCCTCCGCTGTTGTCATTTCTAATATAAAGTAGTGTAAAGTTCTGACTTATATCTGTCAGTAAACTTGCCAAGAAAGCGCTAAAACACACCGGTATTGTGAGTTTATATTATTCACCCAAGGAACTTTAGTTATTAGTGAGTTCCGGTCCGACAGTTTTTCACAGAGACATTTCCAGTGTGGTTGTTTCCGGGTGAGGAGATGCTGCTCCGTTATTGACTTAAGTAAAGTCTGAATGTCATTAAAACAGTTAGCTCCATTTTTTGACACTTCTGCACGCTACACCGCTACAACAAAGATGACAGGGAAACGACAAAGCCGAAAGTGAGCCACGTAAATAAGACTGTCCACAAAACGCCGCATCCGTAAGAGGCTGTCATAAAGCGATTTGAAGATGATCTGTAAAACTTAATCCATGCTACATTTTGACCAAAGACCTTGAAGACCACAAGAAAATGTTTTACTTTTTTTTTTTTAAATAATAATAATATGACTCCTTCAATGCGCCCTATATTCCGGTGTGCCTTATATGTGAAAAAGATCGAAAATAGACTAGTGCGCCTTATGATCTGGAAAATACGGTATATATAAAATATTTATACACATATATATAAAGACTGTGAGATTTTGGACACATTTAAAGTTTTTCTGATTAAACGAATTGATCGCTTAGACAGGCTCACACAGCTTTGACCGGCACGAGGTACGACAATTGTGGAAATAAACTCGTCAGAAGTGCTGCCTCAAAGCTCTTTGAAACTGCCACGCCAGTGTGTACAGGATGTAAACAGATTTGGCGCAGGGAGCCCCGCCTCTTCGAAGGACGGAAGGACTTTATTGTCTTTGCACAAGTACAACAAAATTGATTTCAAAATGGCACTGCCCGTGTTCACAGAAAGCAATGTCATCAAAATGGCATTCCCCATTGAGCTTCTAGCCTCCACAAAACGACTGAATAAATGCATGACGTGTTCATACTTTGAGACATGGTCCGCGCACAGAGGCATATTTGGCGCAATGTAAACATCGGAAAGGATGCAAATAGAGGCGTTCGTGAATCAAGGTTCCACTGTATATGTACATAATCTCTTATTTGTATTATATCTTATCTGCTTTTCTTGTGAGTCATAAAGACAAAGTATATGCAAACAAACTTCCCACACGTTACAATATATTACTGTCTGTGCAGGGTATTCTTGTTGGTATCATTTCAAAATAAAAGGGAACACAAAAAATGTCATAATTGCTTTACTTGCTTTACTTTATTCAAGTTTTTATTTAAGTTGGTGTTATAAATCTTATAACTCCAACTTGAATAAAGTAAAGCAATGGCATTAAACGTACTGGTCTCTCTTATTGCAGTACAAAAAATGAAATAAATGGCATTAAAAATAGTGGACAGCTTATCTTTTTCAGAGTAACTGTGCACTCCAAACACAACCTTGAAATTAAGTTTATTCACTTGAATTCCCACTTCCAAAGACATGCACCTGGGGATAGGTTGATTGGCAACACTAAATTGGCCCTAGTGTGTGAATGTGAGTGTGAATGTTGTCTGTGTTGGCCCTGCGATGAGGTGGCGACTTGTCCAGGGTGTACCCCGCCTTCCGCCCGATTGTAGCTGAGATAGGCGCCAGCGCCCCCCGCGACCCCGAAAGGGAATAAGCGGTAGAAAATGGATGGATGGCACTTGAATGAGACTGTTTTAACTCCGCTAATACGCTTGTCTTAGGCAATGGGCCAATGTATTTATGTCTGTGGACATGTCAGTCTTTAAATCATTGTGCAGTTCTGGATGCTTGTCTTTCAACTGATTACATATATTATCTGCACCGGACTATAAGACACAGATATATACTGTTACCAAAGATTTTGTAAACGTTTATTTCAGTAAAACGGCTGATCAAACAAAACAGAAGTCATTAGCACCAGTTGTGGAAGGTAGCTCTCCAATCAGCTAAACAGACTCAAAAACTCCACAGCGAAGTTTTGATGAATTTACCAAACTGAAACAATACAAAAAGAATGCTATTGTAAGTTAATACTAACACAGACATTTGTAGATGTGTTAGCATATTCGCTAACACTAACGACGCAAGCTTGATTACATTACGATAGCACGCTCAAATATTTTACTTTCGGGTTAAGGCATGAAACAAAGTACATATGAGTGTTATTTTGTTGACAAAAAATTAAAATAACTATAAAGGTTATCTCGCCGTCAGGCGCTGCATTGCGATTTTATGCAAACTGTTGCTGGGTGTGTGTATTCTAACGAGTAGTAGTAAGCAATGCAAAGTTCTAGTTTAAAAATCTGTTCCCGGGGAGTAAAAAACTTGAACTTTTTTCCAAAAGTCTACTCCTTCACCTGACAAGTGTTTCGTCTCGTTGTTTACAGCAACTGGTGTCTGTGAGTCTGAGCGACGGCAAGAACGGAGACATGATGGTGTTAGGAAACGTCCAACACAAACTGGTTTTATCGCCCAACTTCCAAACTCTGGTGGAACAGTCGACATCACAACAATCGTGATCGAGGCTCGTCTTCAGCAAACAAAGTGACGTGTTGGGAAGGAAGCACTCACTTCTGGCAGCTTAGTGCGCTTCTGGAAGTTACGCTCAACACACAGAACCAATGTCACAGAGCAATTGTACTTGTGGTCCTGAAGAAAGGATGAATTTAAAATGAATAGGTGAGTTTTCTAATGTGCCATTCATCTTAGTAAATGTTACAAATTAAAGCCTCTCAAGAGGATTGCAACGGATAATAGGTCACTATGGAGCGTCTACAAGATAGACCTTCCCGTTACTTAGCACTGAAAATAGGCGCGTCAAAATGAACATGTAAAGTAGTTCAAGTGTAAACACACAGTACAGTTTTGACATTCACATTTGTCCTGTTTTATTTGTACTTTTTGTATACATTTTATTCTTACAATTTTGTGTATTTTTTTTCTGTATTTTTAAAATGCTAATTTTTTTATAGACGACAAGATTCTAGTGATGTCACTGCCAAAGCATTGGGATATTGTACGCTTCATGGAATTTTTACAATAAAAAACAAAAACTATTTAATTATTGTGAATATTTCATAATTCCCACCAAAAGAGTAATATTGGTATAGATTTGAATGATTCTACATCCACTAACTGCTACCATCAATTGTTCCCTTAATAATTTTAAAAGGTTAAAATATACACAGTAGGAAGAAAATTCATGTGGCCCTATTCGTCGCAGTTTACCTGACACTTGAAATGTGACAAATTGAGGGAGCGCACTTTCCACTTCAGCCGCCAAATGGCAGTCATGTTGAAAATCCTTAAATGTGTTTTGTGGCAATTCCAACTTTGATTACTGTCAGTAGAGTGGCGCTTTCCATCGTTTCCAGCAGACAGCATTGCAAAATGATTAACGCCCCTCTTCCTCTCACACAAGATTCAACCAAGGAATGAGGCCATATGAATCCCTTCCGTAAATAACAGGCCAGTCTTTTGAACAGATGCTTGGAATATAAATAAATCCTATGTCTTCAAGATCACAGGACCTGTTAAAGGCGTACTGAAACCCACTACTACCCACCACGCAGTCTGATAGTTTATACATCAATGATGAAGTATTAACATTGCAACACATGCCAATACGGCCAGTTTAGTTTACTAAATTGCAATTTTAAATTTCCAGTGAGGTATCCTGTTGAAAACGTTGCGGAATGGTGACGCGTGCGCGTGACGTCTCGGGTTGTAGCGGACATTTTTTTTCAGCCCGATCCAGGCTATAAGTAGTCTGCTTTAATCGCATAATTACACAGTATTCTGGACATCTGTGTTGCTGAATCTTTTGCAATTTGTTCAATTAATAATGGAGAACTCAAAGTAGAAAGATGGAGGTGGGAAGCTTTTAGCCTTTAGCAACAGAAACACAGCCGGTGTTTCCTTGTTTAAAATTCCCGAAGGTGAAGCTTTACTATGGAACAGAGCAGTCCAGCAAACATGGATCACGACCACATGTCAACCGGCAGGTTTCGGTGAGAAAATTGTGGTAAAAGGTCGGCTCTTACCGGAGACATCAGCGGAGCTTGCGTCCTGCTGCAGCTGCTGAGGACTATTACCTCCTCCCACCGGAGACACTGGCGGTCAACACACCCATGGCCACACCCCTCCTTCAGGTACTATATAATCTTACTAAAACACCAGTAACACAATAGGCAGATAAGGGATTTTCCAGAATTCCATCCATCCATCCATTTTCTACCGCTTATTCCCTTTCGGGGTCGCGGGGGGCGCTGTCGCCTATCTCAGCTACAATCGGGCGGAAGGCAGGGTACACCTTGGACAAGTCGCCACCTCATCGCAGGGCCAACACAGATAGACAGACAACATTCACACTCACATTCACACACAATTATCCTAGTAAATGTGTCCTCGCCTTTTTTTTTTTCAAACTTTTTTTTAATCTAGTCCTTCACTCTCTTTATCCTCATCCACTAATCTTTCATCCTCGCGCAAATTAATGGGGAAATTGTCGCTTTCTTGGTCCGAATCGCTCTAGCTGCTGGTGGCTATGATTATAAACAATGTGAGGATATGAGGAGACCTACAACCCGTGATGTCACGCGCACATTGTCTGCTACTTCCGGTACAGGTAAGGCTTTTTTATTAGCGACCAAAAGTTGCGAACTTTATCGTCGATGTTCTCTACTAAATCCTTTCAGCAAAAATATGGCAATATCGCGAAATGATCAAGTATGACATATAGAATGGGCCTGCTATCCCCGTTTAAATAAAAAAAAAACATTTCAGTGGGCCTTTAAACCTCCATTATTGTCGACATGGAGCTTTCTTTCTTACTACTTTTCCTAAAACATCAGTTTTTCTAAGCTGTCTTTTCTAATCATATGCTCGAGGAATTTCAGCTGCCTATTTCCAATTGTTGCAATGGAAGATCTTCTTGTTTTTGCCCACGCCAATACCTCTCTGTTACTCTTATTTTCAGTCCATGATATGCAGAGTATTTTTCTGAAGAACCACGTCAGTTGCCTCCAAATTTCACAGTTGTTGGTTATTTAAAGTCCAGTATTCACAGTTGTAAAGTAGGACAGACCATACATAAGTTTTGAGGCCTCTGAGTTTGGTGTCAATTGAAATGTTTCTATTTCTAAATATAAGACTCATTTTGTTGACATGGCAATCTGTTTGTATATTGTTCACACATACTATCAGATGTTACTGTGTTTATTCCAACACACATTACAAAAGAAAAAGTCACCAAGGTAATGTACTACTGTCAACAGTGACTTGAAATCATACACAAAGACTAAAAACAACAAACAATAAGTTGAGACAGTAAAAGGGTTAGGTAACGACGTTGCTAGATGTGAAAAGTAATCTTCTTTTGGATCATTTGGATGGAAAGAGACCAGGGAAAGTAACGCGTGTAAAACTGGGGATTTGGGAACACTCGTGTTTCACTGACATCTTACAATGCGAGAAGACAAACTCCTACTGTGAAGTTGCAAACCAGCTGCAGACTAACAAGTCCTGTGAAGGGCCGAAAAAAATACAATGTGTTGGTAAATAACTTTGTCACTACTCACTAATTATTTCTTATTTCTCTTTTTAAATGTTATATACATTTTTATGACAATAGTGGGCTCTAAAAATATAATTTTCTGTCATTTATTTAAATGTCCTGTAAGGGTAAATGTCAAAGTCCAGCTCAAAATCACCATAAAAGTAATGCATTGTGATGAAAAAGAAAATATTTTATTGGATAACATAACACTGTGATGTGAGTAGTGTAGTCTTAGCCAATAAGATATTGTTTTTATTCTCATTGCAATGATTTTCACGGGAGACATTGGGATACACAAGCCTAATCTAATCAGATCCACTAATTGCAAACATCGTACCTCCGCAAAGACTGCAAACGCCTCAGCAACTACTGGGGTGAGGTAATTGTTATCTCCCCCAGGAGGTTATGTAATTTTCGCCGTTGGTTTGTTTGTCAGTCAGCAAAATAACTCAAAAAGTTATGGCGGGTTTTCATCTAATGTCCAAAATGAGATGAATAAGCTGTTACATTTTGGGGCTGATCCAGATCATCTCTGCTGCGTTAACCTAATGATTATGTTATGAGCTTGTGTGTGTGTATTCTAGCAGCCCGCCTCCATTCACACATACTAAAACAGTGGATGACTGACATGAGGCATTAATTTCGGGAAATGTCCAAAATGGGATAAGGAACTAGTGATTACATTCAGGGGGTAATCTGGATTGTTTGATTGTTTTATAGACCCTGGACAGTGACAATTTGGGTGCGTCTTGCTTTTAATTTCTATTGAAAACAATACAAAACAGGTGTTGAATTGGCTTTGTCTGACAACGCTGGTTACGTTAGAAGTCAGAGAATAAACAAAGACCATCAAGAGAAAATCTTTACCATCAGAACAATAGTAGTGTACAACACCTCCAACCACTGATAAACAAACCTCAAGTCTTTGATTTAGGTTTTGAAGCCTTGCTTTTTGCCTTCGTCTTCTTCGTGCTTCTCGTCGTCACCGCTCTGGCAGTGGGACTTTTTCCGGCCACATTTTTTACCGTCTTGGTCTGTGCCGTTTCCGAAGCTTTTCTTTTGGCCAACAAAGTCTTGTTTCTGATCAGGTCTTCTCGTCTGATTTCCAACATGTGATCCTCCCATGACGCCATCTCTTTGTTGTAACGGATTTTGTCGTCCATGGCCAACTCTACGAATATCTAAGATGTGGATCAAATAGATGAGATGTGTGGATTTTATTACGTACTTTGACACAGGTTTGCACAAAAAGACCAACCTTCCTTTATTTGACATCATACTTGTGCAAGTATATAAAGGTCAATATTTAATCACTGAAGCTTCAGCTGGGGCTGGGCATCGAGCATTGATGGGAACCAAGTCTTATATTCTGATTATCCCAGAATTGTTAACATTTTTAAACATTGATTCCTGTTTTCGATGCTTAGCCTTCCAACAAAGTATTACCTGCCACAAAATTGGCACACTAGGGCTGCGAATCTTTGGGTGTCCCACGATTCGATTCAATATCGATTTTTGGGGTCGCAATTCGATTATAAATCGATTTTTTTGATTCAACGCGATTCTTGATTCAGAAACAATATTTTTCCGATTCAAAACGATTCTGTATTCATTCAATACATAGGATTTCTGCGGGATCTACCCCAGTCTGCTCACATGCTAGCAGATTAGTAAATTTTTTTTAAAAGCTTTTAAAATTGTAAAGGACAATGTTTTATCAACTGATTGCAATAATGTAAATTTGTTTTAACTATTAAACAAACCAAAAATATGACTTATTTTAAATATTGGACACAGTGTGTTGTCAAGTTTATGAGATGCGATGAAAGTGTAAGACACTGTGACACTTGTTCTTTTTTTTTATTTTTATAAATGTCTAATAATAATGTCAATGAGGGATTTTTAATCACTGCTATGCTGAAATTATAACTAATATTGATACTGTTGTCGATAATATTAATTTTTTTTTCACTACTTTTGGTTTGTTTTGTGTCTCCTCAATTGCTCTGTTTATTGCAGTTCTGAGTGTTGCTGGGTCAGGTTTAGTTTTGGAATTGGATTGCACTGTTATGGTATTTAAGTCTCACCTTAAAACTCATCTGTATACTCTAGCCTTTAAATAGACCTCCTTTTTAGACCAGTTGATCTGCCGCTTCTTTTATTTTCTTTCTCCTATGTCCCCCCCTCCCTTGTGGAGGGGGTCCGGTCCGATGACCATGGATGAAGTACTGGCTGTCCAGAGTCGAGACCCAGGATGGACCGCTCGTCGGGACCCAGGATGGACCGCTCGGCTTTATCGGTTGGGGACATCTCTACGCTGCTGATCCGCTTGAGATGGTTTCCTGTGGACGGGACTCTCGCTGCTGTCTTGGATCCGCTTGAACTGAACTCTCGCGGCTGTGTTGGAGCCACTATGGATTGAACTTTCACAGTATCATGTTAGACCCGCTCGACATCCATTGCTTTCGGTCCCCTAGAGGGGGGGGGGTTGCCCACATCTGAGGTCCTCTCCAAGGTTTCTCATAGTCAGCATTGTCACTGGCATCCCACTGGATGTGAATTCTCCCTGCCCACTGGGTGTGAGTTTTCCTTGCCCTTTTGTGGGTTCTTCCGAGGATGTTGTAGTCGTAATGATTTGTGCAGTCCTTTGAGACATTTGTGATTTGGGGCTATATAAATAAACATTGATTGATTGATTGATATTGCTGTGTATTGTTTTGTTGGATTGATTAAAAAAATATATATATTGATTTTTTTTTTAAATGAGAATCGATTCTGAATCGCACAATGTGAGAATCGCGATTCAAATTCGAATCGATTTTTCCCCACACCCCTAATATATATATATATTTATATATATATATATATTCGTACACACATACTCCAGACACTTTTTTTTTTTCTTTTAACGTGGCCCCTGAGTCAAAATGATTGCCCATGTTTGAGCAAGAGCATTTATTGTTTTGGCTTCTTGACTAAATTTGATACTTAAAATTAAATTAATAACATTTAAAGTTGTTGACTCTTACCTGTTTCTGATTGTTAGAAAGATTCCTCCAGTCCTCCAACAGAGACTTCATCTTTGCCTGATATGAAATTAACATCCAACATAGGAGATGTTATGTAATGCATTAACATATGAAGTATAAAATAAATGCTGCAAATAAGAGTTGTTTTAGATGAATCATTGCAGTCATAACTATTGGATTTATTAAGACATCTTATGTAGTAACATGTACTGTAAGTCATTACAGGCATTACATGTTAATATGTTGACCCAGATTAATCAAATATCATCTTTTGTCAAACAAGAAACCGTTATATTTAAATGCTGCTGATTACTGACCTGTAAGGTGGTTCCTCTGGCTTCCTTATAATGTTCAGACATGAAGATGTTGAATTGTGAGCGGGGGCGTTTGGGCTTCCCCAGCCTGGTTAACATCTAGATCACAGAACATAATTGTTTATGCTTCACACATTCACACTGCAAAGCACCTTTCCTTGTCACTCGCCCCGCTGATTATCAATAATTAATCAGCCACGCAGGAGAAGCGATCAAGTTCATGAATTAACTTTTCTTTTGACTGACTGCTGTTATGTATATGAATGTACTGTGGAGTGACCAAGTGTGCCATGCTTTTGACTTGATGGATTCTTTTCAGTCTTTCCATTCAGTTCACTTAAAAGAAGTCCCCTGTCAACTGTCTTTCCAGAACCTCATATGAAAAATGGCAGAAAAACCATGGGAGGGTTCTTTTCAAACATAATACTGTTAATGATGATAATAATAGAAAAACAGGTGATTTCTTCACAACATAAGCACACAGCCCTGAACTGGTAACTTGTGTGTGCTTGTGTGTATGAAAAAAATCACTCCAAAGAATCATGATCTCAATTCTGATCCAGAAAATAGTGATTTATATTTTTTTGAATATTTTTGCAGCCCTAATTGAGACTTTTTCATGAGTTTGTATCTGAAAAGCGTAGAAATAGAGATACACTCTGAAGCGTGCAGGTCTCTTACCCGCTTCATGCGAATGGCCTTCCTCTTGGCAGTCCTCTGCCTCTTCTCATTGACTTCTTGTTCGATCTCTTCTGGGGATAACTGGGCCTTATAGTCCTTCAAATCAATATTGAATTGTTCCTTTTCACGCAGAAAGGCATCTTCAAATGGCTGTACAGAAGAGGCACAAAATAAGTGCTTTATCACTTTTATGTAAAATGTTTGTAAGAAATACAGTAGAACTTCTTAGGTTAAAAGTCCCTGACTTTGTACAAGTCGAAATTAGTTCATTCATTTTAAGGGATTGGGGGGTTAAATACACCTTTCTACACTACGGACAAGGGCTGGGAATCTAAGGTTGACCTCACAATACGATACAATATATGTATCGTATTGTAATATATGTATTGTATTGTAATATATGTGTCCCTAATGTGACACATGGCTCACAATTAAAATAATATCTCAATATGCCGATTAACCGAGAATATTTCAGTGTTTAGATGTGAAACAAAACAAACAAATGACATACTACAGTGCAAAGTCCTTATTCATACTATAAAAGCCAAAATCCACACATTTGATTGAACAACGCAGATGCAATTTAACTTCACAAATCAAGTCCGCCGTACTAACGCCTTTGTTTTTTTCTTTTGATTGATTGATTGATACTTTTATTAGTATTTTTGCACTGTTCAGTACATATTCCGTAAAATTGACCATTAAATGGTAACACCCGAATAAGTTTTTCAACTTGTTTAAGTCGGGGTCCACGTTAATCAATTCATGGTACAAATATATACTATCAACATAATACAGTCATCACACAAGTTATGACTTGTGACTGTCACTTAAGCCTAACTTTTAACCACACTAAGAACCGCCCCCTACACAAGTAAAACTGTGACTCAACTTACTAAAGAATAACGATGAAATAGTTTAAAGCGGCAAAAAACAGACCAAAGTATCAGAATCGTATCAGAAGCTTAAATATTGGCATAGTTCACAATATCAATATTTCATCAAACTCCTAGTAATCAGTATGACAGAGAGTAATCGCAATAACACTGAGTTTAACAGTCCTACTCCTTATTCATGCCTGAGATTTTGTCATTCTAACATGTCACATGACACCAGGGAGAGAAAATGGCTAATTGAGACCAATTTGGACATGTTCACTGAGGTTTGTACTCAATGTGTTGCCTATGGTTTAGACCAGACATGGGCAAAATACGGCCCGTGGGCAGTATACGGCCCGTTGAACGTTTCAACCCAGCCCGCGGAACCTGTCCCAAATTATTGAAAAAAATATATATATTTTTTTTTTTGCAAAAAACTCTATCAATGTTAATGTTTCTGCCTCTTGTATATGTTTTCAGCGCTTGACTATCATTAAGGAGGAGCCACCCATTAAATTATATTATCAAATTACATTTCATATTATTATCGTCGTTAAACCTCGTTCGTTTCACCATATCCCTGTAATACTGCGTTTCCCCACTACACGGAGCTCATTGACCTTTTTGGCCTGTGTGATAATACTCCCTTAATGGATTGATTGATTGAAACCTTTATCAGTAGATCGCACAGTTCAGTACATATTCCGTACAATTGACCACTAAATTGTAACATCCGAATAAGTTTTTCAACTTCTTTAAGTCGGTGTCCACGTTAATCAATTCTCTTTAGCTTTGTCCTGTGAGCATTGTTCCTTCTAATTTTTCATGTGTGTGAGCAAACGCACAAACTCCCTGAGCCTTCAGTGGAGCACATGTGAGCAACATCAGACGTGCACACTGTGGCCACACCAGCGTCACACCTGTCCCAAACCTGACATCATAACAATTTAAATGTTTTATTAAAATAATTTTCTGATATAAGTGATTTTGCCCTGTTACAATGACAATAACAAAAAAACATGTTTTTCATTAACTATGCGTTAGTATTGTATGTCTGGCTGCGGGTCCTCCCTTTAAAAGAAATGTTACCCTTTTCAGAGATTACATTTAGTTCCTGTAACTTTCTGTCTGTAAAATACATGTTTTAATTAGCATTTATGAAAACTAGTGACAATATTTCATGAATAATATCCTCAGATTAACATTCTTAATAAATGGCAGTAAAATAAGCATACATCTGATTGAGGAGTTAGAGAGTTACAACCTGGCATTTAAACATTGTGTGGCGTTGGGGTTGTCCGACTTTTTGTGTGGCCATAAACGCAACACTGGCTAAGTGCCATGAGTGTTTGTGTTGGTGCAGGTGAGAGAGCGAGTGGCTTCTGTTGAAACGACGGATGACATTAAGCCTGGTTTGTATGGCAGAAAATTACCAGTTTTTATTGATAAAAGTTTTTTTACGCATGTTTTTTGTGTGGTTACAAACAGTTTTGCTCAATAAAGTGATTGATGGAATCCCTGTCCGTGAAGTGTCTCGACAGACGATAATTGAACTGTGTTGATCAAGATTGTTCTATTCATCGGGGCCACTCTTGTTGTCACATGTCACTCATAGAGTTGCATTGCAAAATCATACAGAATAAATTGTAATGTGCTTATTTTGTTTAAAGTTCAGATGAGATTTTTGATTTTCTGCGCGGCATTAATTTGCTGTGTGCAGAGGACGCGTGAGCAGTTTGCAATTGTGCAGGCGCGCACCTTAGAGGGAACGTTGCCTGTGAGCCCCTCTGTAAAAATTAGCTTATCAAAGCAAAGAAAAGTGGACAGTGAGTGCCGAGTATTTAATGCAGAGTGAACACATTTTTTTTTTTACTGTAGTCCGATCAAAGGCTGTGTCTGATATGCCAAGAAGCTGTCACTGTTTACAAAAGAGTACAATATCAGCCGCCACTTTGCTACAGAAGATGCTAACTTTGTTTGGCTCGACCTACGTCTGTGAGTAGACATTTAGCGTCATGAACATCAACAAATCCCGTCACAGATCCAGGTTAACTGACCAGGATCTCGGAGCTATCCTGAGAATTGCCACAACCAAACTCACTCCAGACTTTGATGCATTGGCCAAAAAGGGAGATCAACAACACTCACAGTTTCAGTGGGAAACTGAGTTACTTGAAATGTAAATAATTCAAGTGAAACAACTGAATTTTGTTACAATTTCCTACAAGTTGTGTTTTATCTTTAACAATCTGTGTTTTACTTGCTACATTTCCTATCTGTGTACTTTGAGCTATTGTATTAATTTGAGAATTTACTATTGGTTTTATTTGTAATCATGAAACATTTAGATTAGATTAGATAGTACTTTATTTATTCCGTAAGGATAGTTCCTTCAGGAAAATTACAATTTTCAGCACAATCCCATTCAAGATCAGACAAACATTACAGGGAGACAGAACAGGATCGCTGACGGGTCTGCCGGCTTCCAGCGCCCCTTACAAAAAATACAGGTAAACGGGGGGGGGGGGGGGGGGGGTGGATGGGAGAAAAGAATAGAAGATTAAAATAAAATAAAATAAAAATCGGTCTTAGCCTGTGCCCTGGAGTGGGGGTGCAGACTGAGGCCAAGGGGGAGAAAAAAAAAAAAAAAAAAAAAAAAAAAAAAAACGACTCATAGCCATAGTACACATCCCTCTTACATGTGTGTAAGAGGGAAACATCAAACATCAAAGAACACAGAGGACATTAGAGACATTAAAGCAGCAGATACAACCAGACACTTCAGTTATGAATAAAAAGTAAAATAAACATATACACTGTGGTGGCCTCTGCGGTGTTCCACGCCATTGTCCGCTGGGGAGGAGGGAGCATGGCCAGAGACAGAAGCAGACCCAACAAAGCAACCAAGACAGCCGACTCCACTCTCGGCCAATGTCCAGTCCGCATGGATGAGCGAGGATACGTCCAAGGTGACTGAGGTGTCCGACACCTGCTCACCCAGTCGAGACACCGCGAAGCCTCTCCGTCCCAGCGCTCAGTGCTAGCTCCGCAGCCCTGTCCCCTCATCCGTATCTCCTCCAGTCCCTCCAAACAGACTCCGGTGTAGCAGAGACCCAGCAGCTGGTCTCCATGGCCAAAAGGCTCCCGGGAGGCAGATCCAAAAGTCCACAAAAAAAGCACCACAGAGGTCACGAAAGTGCCACCCCTTGTCACACAGTCCCAAAGGGTCCCGGACCAAAATGCAAAAAAATATAACACATGAAAACAAGAGGGAAACACAAAAGGATGACACAAGAGCACAGAGCTCCTGCTTACAGCAGCCACTACAGCAGCGCCATCTTGGAAAAAAAAAAAAAAAAATTTTAATTTAATTAACACTTCAAAAATAATATATATTCTATTTTAACCTAATCCTAGATTATGGCATACTACATGTAAGGCTGCAGCTAATGATTATTTTTCTATCGATTAATCTATAGATTATTGTTTTTGATTAATCTATAGATTATTATTCTGCAATAGTATAAGCATTTCAAAAGTAAAAGTATTGCTTATTTTGCTTTAAAATGTGCAAAAATAAAGATAAACATCCAATACAAAAAAGTGCAAAACGAAATATACTGTAACAGTGTAAACATTTCAACAAAAGTAAAAATATTGCTTATTTGCTAGAATAAAGATAAATATCCAATACAAAAAAATGCAAAACGAAATATCCTGTAACAACAGTGTAAACATTTCAACAAAAATAAAAGTATTGCTTATTTTGCTTTAAAATGTGCAAAAATAAAGATAGACATCCAGCACAAAATAGTGCCAATCTAAATATTCTGGAGCACTGTAAACATTAGTATTGCTTTTAAAATGTGCAAAAATAAACATCCAGTTCAACACAGTACACAATAACCAATTCTACTCATTCCAGTGAGTGACTAAGTTGTAATGAAGAAAGGTTAGCATGTCTACATGCTCTGCGGTGAGGCTGGTTCTTTTCTTGTTTACAATATTCTCAGCAGCTGAAAATAGGCGCTCAGAAGGGGTCGATGTGGCTGGAACTGAGAGGTAAGACCGAGGCAGCATTGCCAGATTTGGAAACCTTGTCTGCTGTTCTTTTCACCATTTTAATGGGTTTTCATCCTTGGAAATGGGGGAGTCTCCAAAATAAGACAATAACTCGTTTCTGACCATTTCAGCATCATTACTGTCATTGTTGTCTTCCTCATTGTTGCTGAGTTCATCCGAATCTGAGCCAAGAAGTGTGTATAGTAACTACACAAATTATCTTGTTAAATTGGTTTAATAACACAACAATGATAGTATGATTAAAGTGAAAGTTAATAGTTCATTTGTACATAGTATATGTAACTGTTAATGTTGTAAAAGGTATTTGCACAACTAATTAACGTTAGCGTAAAGAGGAGCGCGTCTTTGAAAACACTGAACAGGCACGCCAAACGGGCCTCTCAGAGCTAAATGGTGCTTTAGTTTGTGAATTTACATTGCAGATCCAAATGACATATTCATGTTTTTGTGTAATGATGACAACGTATACACATGCGGACGATTGACTAGTTGATGGCAAGAACGCTGTCGGGTGTTTTCTTTTCAAATTGTCGTTCATAGCCGTTGTGCTGCTATGATAGGCCATTTCCGCTCGACACAGTGTGCATAAAACAACATAGATAGGCCGTTTATTGAAATACTCCCACACTTTTGGCGTGCTTTTTTCCCCTCGCTCGCATCGTCAGCTTTGCGCTGCGCCATGACGGTAGTGTGACGTAAATATGCAACGCACAAAAACAGCGTCGACGAATTTATGTCATCGATGACGTCGACGCGTCGTTTCAGCCTTAACTACATGTAATGTATACAATTGTAAATGGTTATTTGAGTGCAACAAGAAAAGCCCAATGTATATAATGCCTTTGAATTTTTTTTTTAATCTTCTCAAATTTTTCTTTAAATGCAATAAGAACCATATGATTAATGTATTGTAAGATCTTTTGTAAATATGAAGCCAAAAATTTAATGTGGTCCCCTTTATTTTGAAAAGTATCGAAATACATTTTGTTACCGGTACCCAACCCTAATTTGAACAAGTTAATCAAATAGCATCCCAAAATTAATTGACAACTTTATAAATTCTATTGTACTAAGATGAAATACCTGTTTCTGTTCTTGGCTCATCGTTTTCCACTCCTGGGCAATCTTACTGATGATAGTTGTTGGTTTTAATTCTGAGGAAGACAAAATTAATTAATTGAATAGTTTGTTAACATTAAAAGGTATCAGTTTGATGCTTGCAATCTGAGCTTCTACACAATGCCCAGACAATTCCTAAATGGTTTTAGTATGTTTTTACACTACACTTTTCCTGCTTACATATTTCCAAATGTTGCTCTTACCTGGGTTTTGCATCATCATGCGTGGCTTCTGCTGCAAAGTATATCTCATGTATCCATTGAGAGGCCTCTTTGGAGGTCCATAGGCATGGGTACACAGACATTTTACTGGGTTGCTGTAAGCAGCCTGGACAACTCTGGCACAACAACAATTAAAAAAATATATGCAAAGATTAGTAAAAGAATAAATTATTGGTGTCTTTATTGATCAATAGGATTTCTCCAACTGGGTCGTAAGTGGTAGTTCATTTTTTACATTAGTAGTGCTATCCTTAGCTTTACTATTTGTTACACTGCAATTAATACTCAATGTAATACATTAGAACTGAACAAAATATTATTCTTCAAATATATATATATCTATTACAAAAAAAATATTGGTGTTTTCTGGTTGAGAAGTCACCTGTTTGCCCCAATCCAGCAACGCAGACAATTGCAGTTATGTGGGAAACATTGAAATTAGGACGATAGAAGGCAGCAAAAAATTTCACTTTGGCTGAGAAGCTGACGCTTAGAAATAACAAGGGACGACAAATTACGGAAGTGGTCGAGGTAATGAATACACATGACACAGACCAGCCGTAATAAATATTGAGTCAAATATTTGCTTTTTCACTTGGAATGGTGTATATATATTTGCCACATCATATTGAGAGTCGGGCCAATATTTTGATTGCCTCATATATCTACATTAGAGAGTCAACAACCACCCTAAATTCAGAGTTGTTGTGGATAAATATAATTAGATTATGCAAAAAGTCAATTTAGCCTACACATACATTAGTGTTTCCTTATGAATCATAGAAGTCAATAGCCACATACAAATCATGCAAAAAAAAAAAATTTGGATTAAGTATCATTAATACTGCATCTACTTTTTAACGGAAATTAACTATAAACAAATACTCTTTTGTTTCCAAACTTAACTGAACATATTTTTCATGACTTCAACTTAGTATTGCATCTTCATGCGTAACATACAATTGCCGACAGATGCAAATGTAGAGAAACGTCCACACCTTCCAAACACAGACATGATCCAAATCCATTAACACCATAACAAATAATTGTGCTATGTTCCAATTGTGCTTTGTTCACAAAACAGCTGTTGGTTTTAAGAGACTCTTCCCCCCCAAAAAATATTTATTTTCTTGCTTTAGATTTTCAAGAAAATGCACTGCGCAGCGGTTGCCCATTAACGCTGGAAACTAGACAACCTGCTATGACTGGATTTTCCAATTTTGTGACGTCAAAAATTCTAATCATCTCAGGGAAATCTCATACCAGATTGTTCAGGAGTGGCTTACAAATGAAACCAGGGACAACTTAAAAACAAACCTCCACAAGCGAACAACATTTTGTTTGCATAAATCTAAAAAAGTTGAAAATGTAGAACACAATGCCTTTAAAGACCAGGAGGAAGTTGGTGGATTGAAAAGGCAGATTTTTCATTATGTCGTCGTTACCACTTGTTCGTAAAAATTAGTTGCTCTATTATATTTTTAAAATGTTATGCCTGAATCTTTACAGACCAATAACCCTCAGGTCTGGCACTCTTGCGAGCCGTGTGTCCCGGAAAACTCTATCTAGTGGTATGTCAAAGAATGACTTAATTATGTTAAGTTTAAGTACCAATGATTGTCACACACACACACACACTAGGTTAGGTGAAATTTGTCCTATGCATTTGACCCATCCCCTTGTTGACCAGCGGTTCCGCGCCCGCGAATCATTTATGGTGATTTAACCCCCAATTCCAACCCTTGATGCTGAGTGCCAAGCAGGGAGGCAATGGGTCCCATTTTTTTATAGTCTTTGGTATGACTCGGCCGGGGTTTGAACTCACAACCTACCGATCTCAGGACGGACACACTATCCACTAGGCCACTAGTGTTTTATTTTTCCTATAATTCAAACAGTGTAACTGTTCAAACTGTCTAATGTTTCAGTGTCCGAAAATATTAAATATAAAACCTCTGCCTTGTTTTTACTGAACACTTGGGCCTATTACTGTATTTTAGTGTTGGTCATTATGGTGGTACTTGGAAAGCCAAGTGTTTTCTGAAGTGGTGCTTGTCAACACTGGTCTATATTGTATGGTGACAGAATGAATGTCAACAACAAGTATTTTGACAAGCTCATATATTAATAATAATAAAAACTACAAAGGCACTTGTTCGAGGACCTAATTCGGGCATTTAAAAAAAAATAATAATAATCTAAATCCGTCTATTACTTATGTTGCTAAACTATTGGACTATGCAACTGGTTGCATTTTTTATGACGCATCACATTTTTTCAGAATACTTGGCTAGCATCCATTTATTCATGGCTGGTTGTTTGTCCATGCCTGTGATTCTCAAAATGTGGGCTCTATCTAGTGGCATGCCAAAGAATCACTTAATTATCTGAAACTAATTGTATTTGATTCATTATTTAGGTAGTGTTTTATTTTTCCTATAAATCAAACAGTGTAACTGTTCAAACTGTGTAATGTTTCAGCGGCCGAAAATATTAAATATTACTGAACACTTGGGCCTATACGCTACTGTATTTTAAAGGCCTACTGAAACACACTACTACCGACCACGCAGTCTGATAGTTTATATATCAATGATGAAATATTAACCTTGCAACACATGCCAATACAGCCTTTTTAGTTTACTAAATTGCAATTTTAAATTTCCCGCGAGTTTCTTGTTGAAAACGTCGCGGAATGATGATGCGTACGCGTGACGTCACGGAATGTCAGGAAATATTAGCTCAGCATCAGTTACGGCTAAAAGTTGTCTGCTTTAATGGCATAATTACCCAGTATTTTGGACATCTGTGTTTCTGAATCTTTTGCAATTTGTTCATTTAATAATGGAGACTAGAAAGAACAATGCTGTTGGTGGAAAGCGGTGGATTGCAGCTGTCTTTAGCACTGAGACACACCCGGTGTTTCTTTGTTTGCTGGGAAGCTTTAACACAGAGCGGTCAAGCGAACATGTTTCTCTACGTCAACCAGCATGTTATTGGATGGGGAAATTGTGATATATATCTTACCGGAGAAATCATTGGATTATTTGTCGTCCTGGGTTACCCAGAACTTGAAATAGGCCACCCGGCCTGAATCCACACTTCGTAGTAGTTTAGTCAGTAATTTAGTCGTGGATGTACACTGTATAGTGATGAATCCAATAAACATTTGATTTGACATTAAATTTGCAAAATGCAGTTGCGCATTTTGTAAATTGCGCGCCATTGGCATCGTGCTAACAACACAGTCTTGCAGCAATTCTGCCATGCATGTTTTGGGTTTTTTTATGGGTTTTTTTTTTTTTTTTTGTATTAGCAGCATTTTACAATTGCATGTTTTGGTCCTGCAGCTTTTACGTGATTGCATTTTTTTTTTTTTAATTTGCAGCATTAACTGTAGCTCGTGTTTCGGTGTGTGTGTTTTGGTTTTGGGCCATGCGGCTATTGCAGTTCCACACATAGCATTCAGATAAATAACCTCACATTTTTTTAGTTACAAACACATTCTGCGGGGAAGTTTATTTGCGGCTACCTTCCACGCACCATAATAACTCGGTAGTAGCGGTATCGTAATTCTGCACAGCATGCAAAATATTTACAATAACGTTTTAGTTTTTTTACTTTTTTATCAAAAACCACCACATTACACATGAAGATGTGCGCCTAATGCTTGGGTTGTTTTGCTCTGTCGTCCCTCGTATTACTACAAGCAGATAAACTTAAGTAGAAGAAAATGTAGCTACCTTGCCAAAGAAGTGCTTGTGCAGGAGAAGACATTGAAGGACTTCGCCAACAGGCTAACACTCGCTGTCATGAAGCTAAATGGAGCCATCCCGGCGTTGCTTTGCCGTAAACTGAAGTGAGGAAGATCAAACAAAACAAATTTGGTCCACCAATATTACGGCGTGAGTGTTTTCATGGATGAGGAATCATTCAGTCTTGCCAGACACGCAGCCGCAGCTTTAGCAAAAGGCGCCCTCTACCTCCACCAGCGGTGGATTGTGGGTAATCACTCTTCTTCGTCTATCATTGACCATGAGCTAGCAACGATATGGTGCTTTATCGCCACCAACAGGAAGGAAGGAGTATTGTACTGGACAGTACAGTAACACATTGCACTATAACAGGGGTCACCAACGCGGTGCCCGCGGACACCAGGTAGCCCGTAAGGACCAGATGAGTAGCCCGCTGGTCTGTTCTAAAAAATAGCTCAAATAGCAGCACTTACCAGTGAGCTGCCTCTATTTTTTAAATTGTATTTATTTACTAGCAAGCTGGTCTCGCTTTGCTCGACATTTTTAATTCTAAGAGAGACCAAACTCAAATAGAATTTGAAAATCCAAGAAAATATTTTAAAGACTTGGTGTTCACTTGTTTGAATTAATTCGTTTATTTTTTTACTTTGCTTCTTATAACTTTCAGAAAGACAATTTTAGAGAAAAATACAACCTTAAAAATGATTTTAGGATTTTTAAACACATATACCTTTTTACCTTTTAAATTCCTTCCTCTTCTTTCCTGACAATTTAAATCAATGTTAAAGTTTTTTTTTTTTATTAGAAAGAACAATAAATACATTTTCATTTAATTCTTCATCTTAGCTTCTGTTTTTTCGACAGAGAATCTTTGTGAAATATTCCTTCAAATTTATGATTAAAATTAAAAAAAAAAAATCTGGCAAATCTAGAAAATCTGTAGAATCAAATTTAAATCTTATTTCAAAGTATTTTGAATTTATTTTTAAATTTTTGTTCTGGAAAATCTAGAAGAAATAATGATTTGTATTTCTTAGAAATATAGCTTGGTCCAATTTGTCATATATTATAACAAAGTGCAGATTGGATTTTAACCTATTTAAAACATGTCATCAAAATTCTAAAATTAATCCTAATCAGGAAAAATTACTAATGATGTTCCATAAATACTTTTTTTTTATTTTCTTCAAAAAGATTCAAATTAGCTAGTTTTTGTATTCATTTTTTTCGGTTGAATTTTGAATTTTAAAGAGTCGAAATTAAAGATAAACTATGTTTCAAAATTGTATTTTCAGTTTTTTCGTGTTTTCTCCTCTTTTAAACCGTTTAGTTAACTGTTTTTCTCATAATTTATTCTCAACAAAAAACCTTCCGTAAAAGGAAAAAAAATGTACGACGGAATGACAGACAGAAATACCCATTTTGTTATATACATATAGATGTATTTATTAAAGGTAAATTGAGCAAATAGGTTATTTCTGGCAATTTATTTAAGTGTGTATCAAACTGGTAGCCATTTGCATTAATCAGTACCCAAGAAGTAGCTCTTGGTTTCAAAAAGGTTGGTGACCCCTGTGCTATAACATATAGGGAACCTATGGCTCTAGAGCCAGGTGTAGCTCTTTTGATGGATGCATCTGGCTCTCAGATTAATCTTATCTGACATTGCTTAACGTGATAAGAAATGAATAATTCCACTGGTAATCAGAGTTAAAAACAACATTTAAAATATAAAACATTCTCCTGCATTATTAATCCAACCATCCGTTTTCTACCGCACCTTTTTCAAGAAGTCGCATTAATGGTAAGAACAATTTTATTTATTATTGGTTAGCTTTAGAATAACAATGTTATTAAAAAGAATACAAGACTTATTCTACTCAAAACATGTTGGTGTTACTCAAAAATGCACACATTTAGTTGTATTCAGTGTTAAAAAAATATTATATGGCTCTCCCAGAAATACATTTTAAAATATTTGGCTTTCATGGCTCTCTCAGCCTTAAAGGTTCCCGACCCCTGCGCTATAAGGTTGATAAAATATGATATATTTGCACGTTATATTGTATTTTATTATAATAAACATGTTGATAATATATGTTTTGCTTGTTTTTTTCAGACAAGTTTTAAGTATACTGTGTTGTATTGGTGTTTTAACTTGACATGTTCACTTGGTTTTTTGTTTCTTGTTTTATTTTTTTGTCCATGGTCTGTGCTTATTGTATGCATGTAATGTGTAATTTATTGTGATTTCTGTATTTTTTGTATCAAGATCTGTTGGATGTTTACTGTATTAGCCTCGTATTACTACTTTTAAGACTAGCAGGTAAACTTAAGTAGAAGAAAATGTAGCTACCTTGCCAAAGAAGTGCTTGTGCGGAAGAAGACATTGAAGGACTTCGCCAAAAGACTAACACTTGCTGTCATGAAGCTCTGCGCTGCTGACCAGTCTCCGCTCTGGATGGTCTCCTGCTGGCTCCATATATGGATTGGACTCTCACTATTATGTTGGATCCACTATGGACTGGACTATCACAATATCATGCCGTTTCCACTCGACGTACATTGCACCGTTCCCCTCCAAGGTTTCTCATTGTCCCATTGGGTTGAGTTTTTCCTTGCCCTGATGTGGGATCTGAGCCGAGGATGTCGTGGCTTGTGCAGCCCTTTGAGACACTCGTGTTTTAGGGCTATATTAGTAAACCTGGATTGTTTGATTGATAACCTGCCTTATCACAACAGTTGAAAATTAGCTATGTACATTGTAGCTGTATGTTCATTTACATACAGTGTCCTAATTCGAATAAATAAATAAATGTTTGAGATGGGTCACCTACAACCTTCCTCAGAAAGTTATACAGAGGTTAAGAAATGATAATATCATGCAAAATGCATTTGATTTCAGGAGTTTAACTAAGTCAAACTGACAATTTAAAGTCTTGGGCTGGAGTTTTTGCAGTTGTTTTTTTTTTTTAAATAGAGCATACCGGTAGTTTAGAAAAAAATATATAATTTTATTAGATATGAAAGTACCGCAACTTATTTGATTCTGTAAAGGACCTCCTGACTCTAACACTTGTATTTCAAATCAACGTCGCCCAATGAAATTAATTCAAATAAATTTAGTTGGTGTTGGCTCCCAAAAGACCACAATTATAACATGTAACATTCTTTTAAAAAAACTTTTAGATAAGAAATATTGTATGAAAACAATATGATACAGTACAAACAACTAGTTGTATGAAGTAAAGCACTAATAATATACAGTTTTTACCCTGGAGAGTGGAGAGTGTCAAACACGTCAGCAGCAGCTATTCAATATTTTTATGAATAAATGTCCACCGTTTATATAACATTTTACTGTCCTTGGCTGGCCTTAGACTCTTCCTGCTTCAGTATGGTGCAGACAAGCAGTGATTTGCTTGTACTGCTTTGCCAAATTGACTACACAATCCGTCATGTTTTTGACTATTTATTTCTTTAATTCATTGAAGATTATTTGCTTCTTCTCAGCAATGACCTTTGCACTTGCATTCTTCATTCCAAAGGTTGGAAAATAATAAAATATGGCAATCTTGAGCTAGCGAAGGTTTTGGGCAGACAGGGTTCACTTTGACATTTGTTAAACCAACTAATGACCGGAATGTTTGTAACTCAAATTTTTCTTGCAACTTAAGGTGTAACAAATATCCGAAACAGCTCTTATCTTAAACACTTTCAAGTTGGGCACTCTTAAGTGGAGGTACCACTATACAGCATTTGATTTATTTTTTTTAATTGCTGTACACTCTTAATGTATCAATATACAGTAATCATCAAAATATATTTCACTCTGTCCGTAGTGACTGCATAGAATATAAAAGATTTCCTTTTCGATTTACCCTCCAGAAATAACTCAGCTTTCAAAAATGTCAAATTTATCGAGATGCGCCGGTACAAATAAATAAACAGAAGGAGAGTTTCATGATGAAGACCTCCTATCTGCCATAATGAATAGATGTATTGCGATGTTGGGCAACACAGCTATTAACAGAGTTCCCCAATATGCACATACTGTCTTCAATCATTACATCTACAACATATTAGAAATAGATGCTCTCAAGAACTGTTATAGTCAACCGCAACAGCAGTGTTTCTTAACCATAGCGGCCATTGTTGGGTATTAAGCGTCCCCTGGAGGGCCACCAAAAATATATGTTTCTTAGCTATGGTTTGTATGGGCTGCAAAAAGCACAAAAAATATGAATAAAGCGGTGAAGCTCTATTTTTATTTGCACTAAAATTTAATTGAGATTTATTTTTAAGAAACATTCATTATTATTATTTAGTGTTAGTTTAATTAGATGTTTTTTATTTTAGCACTGTGTAATTGCATGTAAAATTAGGAAATATTATTTATTATTGTTACGACTTGGAAATGAGAGGACCCAGATGCAGAGAGGAAGTTTCCAAAATTAACAGCTTTTATTTTGAAATAACTTTTTAACCTGCGGTAAAAAAGTATTTCACAAAAATATATATAATGTACGGAAAATAAATCCGAGGATAAACACTTAACTCAAAAATCACTCCAAAAAATAAGGAGGAAAACTACTTTAAGAAAATAACCTAACAAAAATACAATATCAAGAAGAATTAACAAAAAGCGCTCCAACAGGAGGAAAAATAAACTCTTAATATTATATACAAATACAATATCTATGAATAAACAAAAAAAAAATCACTCAATGAGGAAACAAAATGAAATTTGGAATAACAAAAAACTCACCAATTAGGTCGACGAAGAAAAACTAAGGACGCTCGTAGGAGGAAAAAGTAAACTCAAAATTTCAGCAAAAAACCAACTGCTATGATCAAAAATTAAGGAGAACAAGAAAAAACAGGAGCAAGGCAAGGAGGGAATCATGGACATGGACATGGACATGGACATGGACATGGACATGGACATGGACATGGACATGGACATGGACATGGACATGGACATGGACATGGACATGGACATGGACATGGACATGGACATGGACATGGACGCTAGAAGGCACGATAGACGAGACGATCTGGCAAAGGACAAACGGAGAAGTGAGCTTAAATAGGACGTGGGAGTGATGGGGAACAGGTGGAAACAATCAGGAATCAAGGATGACGTCAGACTGGTGATACAATAGGAAGGACTCGTGATCTGAAACAAGAGGGTAGCTTTTCAAAATAAAACACATAAATCACAAGACAGAAAAACAAACAAGACCTTCCTCACCGCGGTTTGACAATTATAAGTATTCATCCATCTATTTTCTACCCATTGTCGCTTTCGGGGTCGCGGTGGATGCTGGGGCCTATCTCAGCTGCATTCGGGCGGAAGGCGGGGTAAACCCTGGACAAGCCGCCACCTCATCACAGGGCCAACACAGATAGACAGACAGCATTCACACTCACATTCACACACTAGGGTCAATTTAGTGTTGCCAATCAACCTATCCCCAGGTGCATGTCTTTGGAAGTGGGAGGAAGCCGGAGTACCCGGAGGGAACCCACACAGTCACGGGGAGATCATGCAAACTCCACACAAAGTTTTGTTGTACTTGTTGCAATGACAATAAAAACCAACCTACCTACAGAAAAGATCCCAAGCCCGGGATTGAACTCATGACCTTCGTATTGTGGGATACCCGTCACAAATAGTTACATAAAGGCTGCTCTTTTTTATCAAAGGTCTGTCAAAGTTTACTCGGTCTTCCTAATGTAAAAGTGCTTCAAAAATTCAATAACTGAAATTTATGAATAGATTGATAACTTGAACTGTTATTTATAAGTATGTCACTTTTAAAATGTTTACCGTGTCTGCTGTTCATATATTGTGGAATATTGGGATACATCATGTTTTTTTCGCAAAACGGGAAACCTCTAGAAATGTTTGAAAAAAATACTACCAATTGTTTTTGTTACTTCGGATTTTGCAAAGTTTAGTCACATATTGCAAAGCAGGGGTGTCCAAACTTTTTCCACTGAGGGCCGCAACACTGAAAAATCAAAGCTAGCGGGGGCCATTTTCATATTATTTATTTTAAAAACCAATACAATATATGTATAAAAAATATACGTTTAGGCCTCCACTCAGTTATGATCCCAAAGGATTTTGGTCAAAAAAAAAATATTTAAAATGTGTCATTATTCAGTATTATAATTTTCATTATTATTCAAGTTTTAAATCTCTAGATCAACACTAGGGGAAAACATTTGAAAAAACACAAAATATGCAATATTTTCACCCAATAAATTTTTAGGTGGAATATTTGAGACTATAAAATAATTGGAGCCTTAATTTGGGATTTTGATTCATTATTATTTTTTGAGCTATGACACTTAAAAACAAATCACACTAAAATAATTGGGGATCCAAAAGTGTCCTACTCATTAAAATGTTAAAAATAAATTATACATTTTTTTTACTCTTTACTTTTAGCACAATAATCTTGAGATCAACTTCAGATATAGCCGTCAATTTTATTGTTGTTTATGTTTTTTTTGTTTGTTTTAGGCCCTTCTTTAAAAAAAAAAATAGCTCAGTTTTTTATATGGCAAAACACAAAATATGCAACATTTTCCCCCAAAAATATTTCAAAGTGGAATATTTAATGGAGCCTTGAATAGGTCAATAATTCAAAATGACATTGATTTTGATTCATTATTATTTTTTAAAGAAAGAAACAGCCTGCATGGCAGCTTTGTGTTATAAGAGTAAGCATTGCAACAATTTATTGTTACATTTCACCTGTTTGCTCTTTTATACCGCTTTTTATGTCTTTTTTTTTTTCAATTGTATTCTTAAAATGTGCCGTGGGACCGTTAAAAAAGGCCTCACGGGTCGCAAATAGCCCCCAAGCCGCACTTTGGACACCCCTGTTATAAAGGGAGCAAAACAAACATGTTGATACACCCAGTTCACTGACCTATTTTTGAAAGCCAATGTGACATATTTCAATCATTCACCGATTTTAAAGTTTACACGTGCTTTTTACAATACAGTAGCCGTAACACAAATGACCTGAAAACAGGTCAGTCCAGTAAAACAGTGGTTCTCAACCTTTTTTCAGTGGTGTACCCCCTGTGAACATTTTTTTAATTGAAATATCCACTACTCAGAGCAAAGCATTTTTGGTGAAAAAAAAAGAGATAAAGAAGTAAAATACAGCACTATGTCTTCAGTTTCTGAATTAATAAATTGTGTAACAGTGCAAAATGTTGCTCATTTGTAGTGGTCTTTTTTGAACTATTTGGAAAAAAAGACGAGGTGGCGACTTGTCCAGGGTGTACCCCGCTTTCTGCCCGATTGTAGCTGAGATAGGCACCAGCGACCCCAAAGGGAATAAGCGGTAGAAAATGGATGGATGGATATAAAAATAACTAAAAACTTGTTGAAAAATAAAATATGGGGATTGTAATAGAGATCCATCTGGATTCATGAACTTAATTCTAAACATTTATTCACAAAAAAAGAAATCTTTAACATCAATATTTATGGAACATGTCTACAAAAAATCTAGCTGTCAACACTGAATATTGCATTGTTGTATTTTTTTCACATTTTATGAACGTACATTCATATTTTGTTGAAGTATTATTCAATAAATATATTTATAAGGGATTTTTGAAATGTTGCTATTTTTAGAATATTTAAAAAAAAATCTCATGTACCCCTTGGCATACCTTCAAGTACCCCCAGGGGTACGCGTACCCCCATTTGAGAACCACTGCTGTAAAATGCCTCCAATGACTGCATGGTTATAATCACATGACAAAGTTTCCTCGTTAAATTGGAAGAGCCTCTGTTGCTCATGCTGATTGGCTATTAGTTAGAAAAGAAAATAGAAGGCCTTTCCCGATTGGCTACCACTTCCTGGAGAACGTAACGCTTCCTGGTCAACTACAAATGGAACGATCGTGTTGATTTAAAACTGCGCTGCGGTGGGAAACCCGTCAAAGGGATTGAAATGTCGCACAGATGGGATTGTAGCCTCGCCGTAGTCGTCGTGCTTTGCCTGTGCGCGACCGCGACGTGTACGTTCTCCACTTTGGATCATCTCAAGCCGCAACGCGGCGACAAGACGCAGGGCAGAGCTGTGATCGAGCTGCTGAGACGCCTGCTGGGCAACAGATCCACGGAGTTCATCGTCGTAGTCAACAGGAACCTTTCCAACGATAGCCTGGACGTGTGCGAGCTCAGGTCCACCAAAAACAACAAGATAGTCGCCACAGGTAACACCGGAGTATCGGTGGCCTCAGGGATTTATAACTACTTGAAATATTTCTGTAACTGTCACGTTTCCTGGTCGGGTGACCAGCTGGAGCTACCTCGTCCTCTGCCCAAACTCTCCGGTGTCCTCCGCATCAACACCCAGCACAGGTCAGTCACCTGCGCCGTCTATTCTATTTTATAACACATAAGCAACTTTTTGGCTTTCGTGACCAATAACGTCGACGTCAGGCTTTTCAAGAGCAACTTTGAAAATGGCATGTTCCAAGTAGTAAATATCACAGCAGAGCCAGAGGAGCAACTTCCTATTAATAATTGGTATGCAAACATCTCACAGGCGCACCACCCGCCACACACTTTTTTTAAAATTTATAAACCTTTATTTATAATATGCAACATTTATATTCAATCAATAAATACAAGTAATAAAAACAAGTACAGAAACGGTACATTAACAGTACAAATCAGCGCCAGGGGGTTGCTAATTAATTTAAAACCTCTTCTCACTCCTGCGCTTACCAAAGGCATGCGGTAAAAGTAAGCTTGCGCTAATTATTTTAAAACCTCTTCTCACTCCGGCACTTACCAAAGGCATGCAGTAAAAATCTGAGTGTGATGTAAGCTTGGACCTTAAAGGCCTACTGAAACCCATTACTACCCACCACGCAGTCTGATAGTTTATATACCAATGGCGAAATATTAACATTGCAACACATGCCAATACGGCCTTTTTAGTTTACTAAATTGCAAATTTAAATTTCCCGGGAGTTTTTTCTGGAAAATGTCGCGTAATGATGACGTGTACGTGTGATGTCACAGGCTGTTAGGAAATATGAGCGCTGCGCACACACACAGCTAAAAGTCGTCTGCTTTAATGGCATAATTACACAGTATTTTGGAGATCTGTGTTGCTGAATCTTTTGCAATTTGTTCAATTAATATTGGAGAAGTCAAAGTAGAAAGATGGAGTTGGGAAGCTTTAGTCTTTAGCAACACAAACACACGGTGCTTCCTTGTTTAAAATTCCCGGAGCTGAAACTTTCCTATGGATCAGAGCACGGTCAAGCGAACATGGTTCCCCACCGAATGTCAACCAGCAGGTTTCGGTGAGAAAATTGTGGTAAAAAGTCGCTTCTTACCTGAGATCAGCTGAGCTTGCCCTGTCCATAAAGCTGCCGTCGACTTCGCTGAGACATTGGCATCAACACACCCGTGGACACACCTCCGACTACCAGGTACTATTAAGCTCACCAAAACACTAGCAACACAATAGAAAGATAAGGGATTTCCCAGAATTATCCTAATAAATGTGTCTAAAAACATCTGAATCCGTCCCAATGCAATCACGTTCTTTTTTTAAACTCGTTTTTTTTATTTTTTTTCTAGTCCGTCGCTATCAATATCCTCAAACACAAATCTTTCATCCTCGCTCAAAATAATGGGGAAATTGGCGTTTTCTTGGTCCGAATATCTGTTTTTGTTGGAGGCTCCCATTAAAAACAATGTGATTATGTGAGGAGCCATCAACATGTGACGTCATCGTCTGCGACTTCCGGTAAAGGCAGGGCATTTCTCTTAGCACCAAAAGTTGCAAACTTTATCGTGGACGTTCTCTACTAAATCCTTTCAGCAAAAATATGGCAATATCGCAAAATGATCAAGTATGACACATAGAATGGACCTGCTATACCCGTTTAAACAAGAAAATCTCATTTAAGTAGGCTTTTAAATCCTACTGACTAGCTGTTAATCTTCTTCCCTTTATGCGATTTCAAATTACCGGTATTGAAATCAGCCTCCTCCATTTTGAAAATGATGACAGGAGAAGTGTCACTCGTGACGTCACGAGTTTGACCAGGCGGTAATACTAATCATGCGCTAATTATTTCGTGAAGCGAGTTTGACTCGGCAGTAATTCAAGGCAGGCGCATACTATATGCCCTGCGGCAATTCAAGGAAATACGGTATATGTAACAGAATGTAAAGCCATAGGCTCACACAAGTTATGTAAATCATTTAAATTTGGAACACAGTATCATAGTTTTCACAGCTTTTTGGTTGTTGGAGAATCAGAAAAGTTTTTATTGACATTGTTTGAGAACGGGTTCACAAACTAGGAATTTTACCTGGCGCAATCGTGCAACATAAAAGACATATATATAACAGAATAGAATAACATGAGCTGTAACTGAGCTATCAGATCTGGTTATTGTTCGTGTGTCTGATGGCAGAGGGGAAAAAACTCTTCAGGTGGCGGAAGGTCTGGGTCTGGATGGACTGTAGTCTCCTGCCTGAGGGGTTAGGGGAGAATATTTTGTGTCCAGGGTGAGAAGAGTCAGCTGTGATCTGACCCACACGCCTCCTGGTCCTGGAGGAGAACAGATCCTGGAGGGGTGGACGTTTGCAGCCAATCGAGAGTGTTTTAAATACCTCTAGAGCAGGGGTCTCAAACTCAATTTACCTGGGGGCCACTGGATGCAGAGTCTGGGTGAGGCTGGGTCGCAGGAAAAGATTTCTTAAAAAATATATTTTAAATGTCTTTATTTATATTTTTTTAACACAAACTAAAATCAAAATATAAATCAACAAAATGAGAATTAAGTAAATAAATCAGTCAGAAGTAATAACAATAATCATTCGATTTCTCCAGTCAGCAACAATGTGTGAGGCAATGTAAATTAAACAATAAAAACAAAACAAAAAAAAACAGTTTGAATTGGGGGCTTCACGGTAGAAGAGAGGTTAGTGCGTCTGTGTCCGGCACGGCTGGCCTCACAATACGAAGGTCCTGAGTAGTCAGGGTTCAATCCCGGGCTCGAAATCTTTCTGTGTGGAGTTTGCATGTTCTCCCTGTGAATGCGTGGGTTCCCTCCGGGTATTCCGGCTTCCTCCCACTTCCAAAGACATGCACCTGGGGATAGGTTGATTGGCAACACTAAATTGACCCTGGAGTTTGAATGTGAGTGTGAATGTTGTCTGTCTATTTGCGTTGGCCCTGCGATGAGGGGGCGACTTGTCCAGGGTGTACGCCGCCTTCCGCCCGATTGTAGCTGAGATAGGCACCAGTGCCCCCCGCGACCCCAAAGGGAATAAGCGGTAGAAAATGGATGGATGGATGGATGGTATCAACACTACCGATGTATGGATTGATCCGTCTTCCCTTTCCGAGTCTGCAAGTGGCAGCTTAACACCAACAGAGCTGCCTAACAGTTGTTATATTATCCTTTCTAGACTCTTAACTTGTTAATTTCTTGTTAATAACTGCTTACTTTCTGCTGTAATGCTCTTCAATCCACACTTCCTAAACATTACTAAGCCCATATTTATTGTTGTTTCAAGCTAGTTTAGAGGCTATCTTAGTGAATCGGTTACCTGCTCCCGCTTGCTTTTACCCTGTCGGTAATACGTTTAGCATCGATTTGTAAGCCCATCCATCCTACTGCTTGATCGCCGGGGGTCCTGGAACCTATCCCAGCTGCACACACGCGGAAGGCGAGGTACATAAGTCACCACCTCATCGCAAGGCCAATTCTTCCAGTCAGCGGATTGAGCATCAAAAGTAGGAATCAATGTTTGAAGATTTGGACAGTTCTGGGAGAATCAGAATGTAAGACCCGGTTTCTCAACCTACTTATTGATACCTTATTGATCCCAAAAGTAAAAAAAGTAAAAGAAAACCCCCCAAAACCAGTAAGTAATAATTCTACACAGTTACAAGAACCAGCTAATACAGCAAGATAACGTTTGGAAAGTACAGTAATCATAAACTTTACACAACTTGTTCAGCATCACAGAGCCTGTCTCAGCAGACTTTGGGTACACATTCATGCACAACACCTGTGTGAAATGATTTAATGAACTTAGCATGCATGCTTTTAAATTGTGGAAGAAAACTGGAATACCAAGAATCATCGAGATGTAATTGTCATCATCGATTATCAATCACCAATCACAATAACAAAATAGTTATGATATGGTGTATTTTAGAGACAAACTATCATGGTCTCTGTCTCTTACATTTATTCAGCTAACAGTGCTGCCAAATGTCCAGAAAATACAGAAATACTAAATCTGCTTCACAGACCACAAGGACTGCAGCACTGATTTCTGACTCCGTTTCCATTCAGTAAATTAGTCTGATTCCTCGAATAGATTGGCTCTAAAGAAGCAACAGAAAAACCCATGGAAACGCCTTAATCCTAAGGTTGTACAATGTTTTATACTGTGTCACTGGACCAGTGTCTCCAGCGCCCACGAGTGGTAGTGACCACTGGTGTGTGCCAGAGACTGTGGTCTGTCCATCGACTACATTGTGTGCTGGAGTAATATTAGCGGAGAAAATTTAAAGCCTTCGCAGAGTCTGAGGCAAAATACAGCCATTTATTTAGTTTCAATGAAATCAATGTGTTTATCTGGTTGACTACTAACATTTGAGAAGTCTCAGCTCCATCTGATGTAACTCAGCACATTAAATCCGTGAGTGCACCACAAGAGGAGCATTGTAAGGCATTGTGTTTTTTTGTTTACTGGGGGCAGGATGAAAGACTTGCGGTGACTTGGTCCTTTTTAGTGGACCGTTTCTCTCAATTAACTGTTGAGAGTTAGACCCGCATCAGCTCACCCCAGTTATGTCATGTGCGCACTGCGCTGACTGAAAATGCCATGTGAAGCATGGCAAAGCGTGCCATGTTTTCCCTGTCATGATGATATCATAAAAGTCTAGGGGTTAATTATTAAATAATTATCTTCGATGCGCCATATCAGGACATTCGTTATTAATTACTTATTTGCATAACAACATGTTGCAACTGGACTGTTCAATTTGTCTTAAAAGACGTTTGCCTCTCATCCAAGCAGTCTTCGTCAGTTCATCAGTAGACTTAGATTGGTTAGATCTGCAGGTGCAAACATCCCAACAATTTATGCTCTATAATAAACGTTTGTGGAATAAAATGAAATGGAAAAAATTTAACTTTATTATCATTGCACTTAAAAAGTACAACAAAATAACATTTTCAGTTCAAACCTGTCCAAGAAAAGACCCAGAAAAAAGCTTGAGCAAAGCACACATATTTCCACAAACAAACAGATGACTTGCAACGAGAGGACAGTGGGCGGGCATCCGGTCCGAAGCTGCCACTACAAGGGGCACTGCATCGTTGTTCATCATACCCTTGGCCGAGATGTGGGGGGTACTTTCCATGCATGTATTTTGTGTGTGTGTGTGTGTGTGTGTGTGTGTAAACTAGGGCTGCAACAACTAATCGATTAATATCGATTATAAAAATAGTTGGCGATTAATTTAGTCATCGATTGGTTGGATGTATGCAATGCGCATGCCAGAGGCTCTTTTTTTATTTTTATTTAAAAAAAAAAAAAAAATTCCCCTAAACCTTTATTTATGAACTGCAACATTTACAAACAGCTGAGAAACAATCAAAATAAGTTCAAAAACAGTACAAATCAGCGCCAGGGTGGCGCTGAGGCTACGTCTCATGAGGTGGCAGTAAGCCAGCCAATGATGTCAATCAATGTTTATTTGATTGACATCATGTGTCATGTGCAGTTCACGTGACCACGTCGTATCCTTTGCTGGAAACATTCGAAAAATGGCGGAGGGAAACAGTACGGATAGTTCAGCGGAGAAACATATTGAGGTTAATGCTTCAATGGAGAAAATTGTAAGACCTAAGTCGTCCAAAGTGTCGGAACACTTTACTTTAAAGACTTCAAAGAAGACAGTTTTCTGCAAAATGTGCAGCATGGGCATCGCGTGGCACGGAAGGACAACATTGTTTCGGCAGCACCTGAAGAGGAGCCATGGATGACGGGAAGAACTCACGGTACGTAACTAAGTCCACAGTCCAGATAAATTGATCCGTTGTGTCCGAGATTTTTTTTTTTTTAAGGCAGCGCTGCAGCAACTGTTGAGTATTAACTTTCAGAGTGTTAAGAACGTGTTGGAGAGTCGACGACTTCATTTTCTGTGTTGTTATGAGTGGCAACAGGCATTTATGAGTTAAGCACGGAAGCTCTTTTTTTGTGAGTAACGTTAACGTTATCCCCTTTGTTGCAACGTGGGGCTGATCAGAATCAGACATACTTCATTAATCCCCGAGGGGAAATAAAAATTTTCAGCACAATCCCATTCAAGGTCAGACAAACATTACAGGGAGACAGAACAGGATAGCTGACGGGTCTGCCAACTTCCGGCGCCCCTTACAAAAAAGGTGAGATACAGGTAAACAAGTGGGGGGAAATGGGAGAAAAAGATTAAAATAGAATAAAATAAAAAAATCGGTCATAGCGTGGGCCCCTGGAGAGGGGGCCCAGACTGAGGCCAAAGGAAAAAATAATAATGTGTCTCCGGCACATTTGACTCCGTTTTGAGAGCGAAAACGCAAGGTTAACAATTTGGAAATAAACATAATGGACAGAAATATCTCAGGTTTGTTTCATAATGGATCGATGAAGCCGGGCCCCAAAAAGCCATATAAATCTATTTAGATTTGAGTGACGCTTTAGTATAACTAAACGTTATAAAGGTGCTGGAATATTTCATGCTATTATTCAGAGGTAGCCTAAAATGAATCCTTTATTATTCACAAAAGAAACGTGTACAATATCTGACCCAGTTCTGATCTGATGAGTTACATTTCTGTGTTGTTATTGGTGTATTCTGCAACTCCAAAGTCCATTTATTTAATTTAGCTGTTTTTTTTTAATGTGGTGGCGTATTTGCCTTTTACGTCAAAAATTATTAATTAAATCAACTGGGTGTGTATTGAGTTACATGTAAGTGATGCTACTATGTACGTTCATTATATGGTTTCTCTCATTTCAGAAAGAAACAAGGAAGCACTAGCGACTTGGTACAAAGGAAGGTCTGCACACCACAGCAAGCGGCTGCACTGACTGATTCTATCCTGAATATGTTGGTGACTGACATGAGGCCGATATCAACGATGCAGGGTGAAGGTTTTAGACAAATGATTCACGTCCTCAACCCTGGTTATACTCCCCTCGAGGACCCATTTTTCCAAACTGATGGAGAGGAAGTACGAGCGGACATTCCATGCAGTGTAGACTGACATAAAAGCCACCCAAAGCAAATTGCTCTCACTACTGATGTGTGGACAAGACAGTGTAGCCTACCTTGGCAATACATGCCACTACATTGGAGACAAATGGAACATGAAGTCAATCTGCCTAACGACCATGCCACTAGAGGAAAGACATTCAGCATCCAACATTGTAGAATGGGTGGAATAGGTAGTAGACAGGTTTGAAATTCCCCTAAGCAAAATTATTGCTATTGTGCATGACAATCAATGGTGCACTTTATAAAAAACAAACAAACAAAAAAACATTTTTGTTACACTTGCCTTGTTTTATTTGGCAAGTCGAAAGGACGTGGTGCCAGAACAATTTCCCTTGTGGAAAATTAAAGTTTGTCTAAGTCTAGGTATGCTGTTTTTTTAAAATAAAGTATTGGAAAAGGATAGAAATGTAGTTTGTCTCTTTTATCCAATTATTTATCGAAGTAATAATCGACAGATTAATCGATTATCAATCTAATCGTTAGTTGCAGCCCTAGTGTAAACCTCAATAGTAGCTTTGTTTCTCGACCTTGGTGCTTGCAGACTGTTATAGCAATAACAGCCAGTCGGTCTAACAAAAGTCAACTAACAACAGGTTAGGAAAACAGTGTCATGAAAGACAGGGGAAAAAATGTGGAGCTTCTGCGCTGCGCTTTCTTCCGGGGGAGTCTCATAGCAATGACCTTGCAAAGTCCCTCTAGCAGGGAAAAAAATCCAGATTAGAATGTTTGTTTCAGCGAGCGAAAACAAACTTAAGCGTTTCACTCAAACTGTCTATTTCTGGTCCTTACATTCATCAAACATCGCCCTGCAGAGCAGAAAACTTCTCCAAGATGTTATCTGGTTTATAATTAAGTCCAGAACCACAAAAGTCTGACCCCCCACAGTGCTGCCCATTCTTCAGTCATTTGTGGCAGCTTTAGGGGACCTTGAACGGCTGCCAATTTGTCGATACACCAGTACAATGCGTACTCCAATCAGCATGTGTACTGTTATCGTAGTTTTGAAAAGGTAGAACTTTTCAATGCCCTCGACCGATAGAATCAGCAGGCATGCAACTTTCCACTGCTCCCAAGAGTCCATCATGTGTCCAGCAACAAACGTTCTGTCAGGATAGCCAGACAGAATGGGCAATGCACGAGTATTACTGTTACCCTGAGCGTGTGCTTTTTTGCGAATGTTTGTGTCGATGTTTGTCAGACGCACCTACAGCGATGCAATGGTTAGGTTTTGACTCTCATGTACAGTCTTATTAATAATGGCTAATCATTTTTTCATCATTATTATGCATTGATTTATTTCACAACACAAAATGTTTAAAATCACATACTGTAGACATTCCTCTGAGACTTTTTTTTATTAATTACCATAGAAAATAACAACAATCAAATAGTAACTTTATCATGACAGTACAAAACAATAAATATAAACACAAATTATTTCTGAGGATAACATATAAATAATTATATTATTAATATAAGATTAAGATAACTTTATTGATCCCCCAATGGGAAAATGTTAGTCATGTGCATAAACTCAAGTGTAGCAGTCATCAACTGTCATCCATGCCTATTTATTCATTTTTAATCTTCTGTTTTATGCTGTGTTAATAATAACCGGTATGTACATCATAATTTTCCCATGGTATAGTGCTGCTATTCTACAAGCTCCTGATGTTATCTTAGTGTTTTACACATGCTATATTAACTTCAATGCCTATAGTTTACTCAACACGGACCGGAAGTAGCAATCTAACATTAAAATGGTCACTGAATGAAACTCTTGACAGGAGTACCTGTTGCTGTTTGTCTGCCCTGAACTGACTTAACTCTATGTTTCTGATTGCAACTGACACATTTATATTGAACTCTCTACCAAGTAATTTATTCATTAAGCAACTTGCCACTCACATAATTGAACTAGTTTAATATGTCTTACCTTTACTTTGGAGTGTAAAGCTTCACTATACTGGACATATTAGACCCTGCAGTCACAACTTTCTTCTGGCAGGTTTTGCAAATAGGTGAGCCATTGTCTTCTATGACTCCCTTGGTCTTGCCCCGAATGTTTCCACACTTTTTAGGGGGTGGGAAAAGTTTGCTGCTTAGTCTTACTGCCATATTTAAGCTAATGTAGCATATTAGTGTGTCCCTTGATAGGCGAATATATATGCCTGTGTAACTTTGTTTTTGTTCTGTGCAGGTTGCGCCGAAAACAACGTACCAACATATTATCAATTTATAGTGGGCAAGGAGGACTGAAAAACATAGTGTAGTGGAGACTTTGAGATTAAATTATTGTGATGTTTTAATCAGGTCTAATAATAAAACTGGTTAATTGTTGCATCCCTACGACCAACACACCCAAACACCAGTCTCCTGTGTCCTCACTTAACATGCATTCTGACTTATAATGTATCAGCTCACAATTGGTTTGTGTCCAGGTTCCGCTACTACCAGAATGTCTGCACTGTTAGCTATTCCTCTGTGTGGTGGGACTGGCCAAGGTGGGAAAGAGAGATTGACTGGATGGCACTTAATGGAATCAATCTACCACTGGCCTTCACTGGCCAAGAGGCCTTGTGGCAAGAGGTAGGAACAGAAACCTGATTAACCCTCACCATTTACCACCCTCTACAAAAATGTGCAAACAGACAAAAAATGATTTTTAATAATCGTACAAAAAAATAAAGATTCTGCTCACCCCTCCATAAATCACCTATTTTTCACAAAACGTTCAATAATTGTTGGAATTTTTGGTCTTTAAATGCCACTTTGATCACTTAAGAGCAGGGGTGCCATTTACGTAGATTGCAAGCTCCCGGTCGATCGCAGAGGGTGTGATAGTCGGCCGCCGGCCAGGCATTGAAAAGATAGACCTAAAAATGAGCAATTACAAATCTTCACTATGACATCTTTTGATTGACATTCAAGGCACCAGAGGATCTCGTGAAATGATGCTGGCTGCTGCGAGCTCAGTGTGAAGGAAAACGTTTTTATTTCAACCGTACCTCCCGTCAAAAGCCTAAAGACTGACTGCACAGTTCCTATCTTCACAATAAAAGTGCTGCTCCTTCCTACCTGCACTAACAAAATAAGAGACTCCGAAAGCTACCGCAAACAAGCTAGCAAGCCACAGAGTTTGCAGTCAACATTTTTTTTGTAAAGTGTATAAAAACAAGTATGGAAGCTAGACGAACAAGATAACAAAACCAAGCACAACAGAAAGGAGGACTTGTTTTCTCCTCCACAGTGTGAAATTGAAAATGTGGACGTTATCAGCACTACTGTGAATTTTGTCTGATTCCAATCGATGCAAGTCATCAGAATCAGGTAATACAACAACTTATATTCTTGTCTACATGAAAGAAAGGAATATTTATGTTAAACATGGATGTATTTTGTAGACCTTTTAACATGCTCACCTGCTGAAAAGATGTGGGTACCCCTGCTTAAGATTGTCTGTTAGAGCTGAGGTTCTTAACCTTTTGAACTTGAAGGCCCAACTTTTCCACTACAGGAGGGCCCAAGGTTTACTCTCATATTACGACTTAATTATTAATATTACACTTGATTGTAATTGTATTCAATAATTGTATCTAACTTACTTAGTTTACAACCTTGTCAAATGATATGAAAGCATGTGTTCATCACAAAGATTATCAAGGCTTAGGTCAGGCCAGTTATGAAATACATACTAATCAAATATACTGCAAAAGAAGGTACTCAATAAAACAAATGAAAATACATTTACAGGAAATTTAGACAGAAGTAAAAAAAATAAAAAAATAATAATGAATAAAAATAATCAAACTGTCAATACAATTAAAATGCAAACACAAATACAGCTTTAACACTTTAGTCATAAATTTTACTATTGAGAAAATTCTCTAAGATTTTAGATCTGGGTGTCTTATTTGTTTGATGTTGTCGTTACTGCCAAAAGTGGTGTACTGTTTTACAAATGGGACCGAAGCTGAAAAACAATTTTTGGTGGTGCTCCAGGTGGTTGATTAAGAAACACTTTGTTAGACTAAATCCACATTTGCGGCTCCACATTTTTTTCTCTCTGCTTTATTAAGAACAATTGTTCCTAGCTTGAAGGAGATAAATACTGTCCAGAAGGGTAAAATATTTTTTTCTTTTTTTTTTTCTTTTCATACAACTGGAAATATGTGATGCATTACATTGTATTGTATCCATGTTCAAAATAAACTGAAACTGAACTGAACAATAAACATATTGTACAATAGCAAATGTGATCTAATTGAACCTGTAATCTATATAAGCAGAAGTCCTGCAAACACCCACTATAACTGATTGACTAACATGTACCTAATGTATCTGTTTAAGGTTTATCGTGCCATCGGTTTAAACCAGTCAGAAATTGAAGAGTTCTTCTCTGGCCCAGCGTTTCTTGCATGGAACCGCATGGGTAACATGTTCAGGTTTGGCGGGCCTTTGCCACAGTCCTGGCATGTGAACCAGCTCTACCTCCAGGTACTGTCACTTATACACAATTATTCAATCATCATTGTAAACTACAAATATTTTCAAACTCAACACAATATTAGAAATTGTCCCAGTTGTTTTGAATTGGCCATGTACAGTATTTAATTTGTTTGTTTAAATAAAGTAGATAGAATTGACAATCGTGAATATATTATTTTAAGTTGTATTTCTTTGTAGAATATGACGAATGACAAATTGACCTCTTTCATAGGGCACTATTTTGAAATGAATAAACAAACCGCAATGTACAGTAAAATATGGCTTTTCAGATGAAATATTGTTCACATTCCTCGATTGAAACCTTTCCATAAAATGGTTTTAAAAAAACAGTTTGCCCAGTACATATAGCCAAAATGTCTATATTGGTGTGAGGCAAATTACTTACCGGTAAATAAAAAAATGCAACTGGTTACTTTCTCCAAAAAGTAATTAATTTCATAACAGAATTACTAATTTGTGTATGTAATTTTTCCATTTATTTGTTTTCTTTACTGAAAACATTCGGATTAAATTTCAAAAGATCCCCCTTAATTTGAAGTATTTACATATTGGAACCTGTGAAAGTCTTCTAGGGGGACTGCACTTTTTTGGGGAAATGTTGCCAATCGTTTACAATCATTGTGAGACAAGAACACACATCTCTTTTTTTTTTTTGGGGTGGGGGGGGGATTTTGAAGATTATAAAAAAATGCTTGAAAGATGCGGCTTATAGGAGTCAACATTGAAGCCTTCAAAGTCCTCTAAAACAACTTCAAAACCCTCCATCAATTTATATACACACTGCAAGTCTATATACTGTATAATGTAGTAACAGGCATGTTCATAACATATGTAATATGTGCACTGTTTGCCGTATTTTGGTCATTTTAATCATTGCCGGAACTAAATATTTGGCACATTTATTTTCGTTTCCATAGCAGCGCACGTCCGACAATGTGTGTTCTTTCTTCCGAACATAAACGCTTGTGTGTGTGGTCTAAGAGACAGAGACAACTCTTTTTGGACAATTTAAGATTTATAACCTTATCTTTTTGAGTCTGAATTTATGGAGAATAAACTACTGCTTCTAGAAGCGAGTACCAAGGAAGAGTGAGACGTTGAGCAGATGGAAGCCGACACGGTGAGGTGAAAGTGAATCGAAGTTGCATAATGGGGAACTTCAAAGCCAAGCTATTTTGACATTATTGGAGTGCTTACCCATAATTAAAATAAAGTAAGAATAGTTTTGTGCTCAGACTGCAGCAGTGCATTCATCAGCATGAAAATATAGCTTCAGAAACAAGACAGGATTTAACATATGAAATTGTTCTGAAATTTTAAAACGTCACAATAATTGAAATAAATGAAGAAAGAATAGGTAAGCAGCATTACAAAGTCCAAAGGAGTGCAGAAGTAATAAGAGGAGCTAATATAACTACAAAAGAGGAATATATCATTACAAGAATGAGGCTATAACATAAATATCTAAATAGGCAAAGCTCTCAATTTACCGGTCGATCTACGTTCCCATCCTCACCTATGGTCATGAGCTTTGGGTCATGACCGAAAGGATAAGATCACGGGTACAAGCGGCCGAAATGAGTTTCCTCCGCCGTGTGGCGGGGCTCTCCCTTAGAGATAGGGTGAGAAGCTCTGTCATCCGGGAGGAACTCAAAGTAAAGCCGCTGCTCCTCCACATCGAGAGGAGCCAGATGAGGTGGTTCGGGCATCTGGTCAGGATGCCACCCGAACGCCTCCCGAGGGAGGTGTTTAGGGCACGTCCAACCGGTAGGAGGCCACGGGGAAGACCCAGGACACGTTGGGAAGACTATGTCTCCCGGCTGGCCTGGGAACGCCTCGGGATCCCCCGGGAAGAGCTAGACGAAGTGGCTGGGGAGAGGGAAGTCTGGGCTTCCCTGCTTAGGCTGCTGCCCCCGCGACCCGACCTCGGATAAGCGGAAGAAGATGGATGGATAAATAGCTCATTGAAATTAATAGGGAAAGATAACACAGGGCTGTGTGATGCTTGTCATCAAATCGAAAATGTAAAGCATGTATTAATACTAGAAGTGGAAATCTTTGGGCACCTCAAGAATTGATTCCAATTATTAATCAGGAGCGTGCATTTCCCTCCCTCCCTTTAATCTTCCCTTTATCAGAGCATTAATTTTACCTGAGGTGTTCATGTAAAGTGCACAGGGTGGCAGAATTTTGTAATGTTTGCATTGGCATTGATAAATACATAAAAATGTAACATTGTAAAAAACATTGAAAACTTGTGGTTGCACATTGAGCCCACCAAATGGCGACAAAGACCAATGATGATGCCAAGTCACAATGTTAGACCTTTACGACATTTGAAGCGCCTTAAACATATCAATGCCCACCAATTGTCAAATACATAAATTATTTATTAACATTTTTGAATAGTCATATGAGTGTGGTTTGGGGCCCAGATGATTGCTCCTCGGATGGAGGACTACAATGTTAGACTTTGAAAAGCCTTGCTCTATAGGGTTCAAGTCCGGATATTGACCTGGTTGTACCTTCCACTTCTTGCCCATGTTGTTGTTTTGGATCAATATCTTGGTGCTCAACAAAAATATCTGGCCTCAGTTTGGTTGTTTTCAACATGGTAGTTTTATACGAAAGAGTATCTTCTAAATCGGGTATCTGATCATAATGTAACTACGTAGAAATAAAAGCTAGCTCTGGACTAATAGTCATCTTTATATGTCAAACCCAAATTGTTTTTATAGAGTTAATTAATTGGTCTCCGTGTTCTTATACTTTTTGGAGGAGGAATGTAATTATGCTACCATTCTGCAAGGCTCTTCCTGTTTATAATCCTGTAACTTTCTTTTTGCAGTTTAAAATTTTGGAACGAATGAGATCTTTTGGCATGATTCCAGTGCTGCCAGCCTTCTCCGGGAATATTCCGAGGGGAATCCTCAGGTAGACAAAATGGTTACTGCATGCAATTATCTTGTCACTAGTATTAATGCTGGCTGAGCATTATGATTATTATGATTGGTTATGTAGCTGCTGTGTTGTGCTGTATTCTTGTTAATACAGTAAATAACCAAGTTCCTAAAACAAAGAAGATTCCCGGGTGCGGCCACCGCTGCTGCCCACTGCTCCCCTCACCTCCCAGGGGGTGAACAACTGGATGGCTCAAATGCAGAGGACAAATTTCACCACATCTAGTGTGTGTGTATGTGTGACAATCATTGGTACTTTAACTTTAACTTAGGTTGATACCAATAATAAGTTTCAAAATGATAATCGAAGATAAGTTTTAAAGTTTTAAAAAACCCTCGCTCCAATTATTGCCTGCTTCAAATTAACACCCTGTCTTCTTTGCAGTATAGGTACATAAATACCCAGGCTTTAATTACAGCTATTCTGGTACTGTATGTTATGTTCTTTCCTGAAAAGGTTAATAGTTCAATGGAATGCATGGTAGTGATCAGTGCTGGGCGATACGGAACAAACCTGATATCCAGGTATTTTTGGCCGAATGGTGATGTACGGTATTTTAAACAAAACGTGCGAAGTGTTTACTTTAAACTGAACACCACATTACTGTAGCTAACTGTGTTCTGAAAATTACTTTTTTTTTTTTTAAAACAATTAATTATAGTTACTTGTAACTTAACCAAAACATATATTTAATTTAATGACTAAAGGAATTACTCTTCAAGTGTTTCAGTACTTTTTGCAGCATTTGTTGTTCTCGGACTAGGAGCTGAATGTCAAAATTCACAGCAGGTGTGCGATCCATGAATTGTTAGAGTGCATTTTAGATTAATCGTAAAATTTAACCTGGATGTCAAATAACCCTAACTTTTTGTGACAAGTGTGTTAAAGTCAGAGAAATCTGCAGTAATAGAGCAGACTAGAAGTGATTAGATGATCAAACGGGCTGAAGGATCTCCAGCCTGGTACGAATGACCTGCTGTGAGTCTGCTATAAGTAACCAAATGAGCACAATTTAAATACTTCATCCTCCTGGGTTGTATGGCTTTGTTTAGTAAGTGTTGTGTGTCAATGGTACCCTGCACTGAAAATATTTTCTTTTACAGGTTGTATCCAGAAGCGAATGTAACAAGACTGGGACCTTGGGCTCACTTCAACTGCAGTTTCTCCTGCTCTTATATCCTGGATCCCCAGGATCCACTTTTCCTCCAGATTGGTTCTCTCTATCTGTCCCAGGTAGTAAAACAATTTGGGACCGACCACATCTACAACACCGACACCTTCAATGAGATGACTCCACCTTCCTCAGACCCTGCCTACCTGTCGGCAGTCAGTCGGTCCGTCTTTGCCTCAATGACTGCAGGTGATCTTCTTTTACATTTTGTAATGAATGTGTATTTACTGGTGGTTGCATTACATGTCCCTACCCTTACATCTAAGTGTTAGCTGTGCTAACCTCACATATTTTAACAGAAAAGTCTCTCACATTTGGCACTAATGTTTTCCGATTTTCATCAATACAAATAAATACAGTGCTCCCAAAAGATTTCGTAGCATTTTAAATTTCAATATCTGAATGACATGTCCAAAACAAACTAAAATAAATAAAATAGGTTTCATGTTGAAAAACAAATGTTTTATAGGTATAGATTTTGTAACTAATTTCATAAAGCCTAAACATTTTTCAATACAGGCGGTCTGTGTACCAACGTTTCGTGGTTTCGTACTTACTCCAATGAAATTATTGATACTGTACAAAAAGAAATCGTAACAAGCGCATGATGGAAGGATATGTATTTACAAGTCGATACACTGAGGGGTGACGTCTTTATAAGTATTTTTCCCCCTTGCTTATGTTTCCCAATCAGGGGGCAGACGCTGCTAAAGGCAGTGTGGCAAAGAAATGGGAATTGAAAATAGACTTTGTAAAATGCTCAGAAAGTGAACAAACACTTATCAACATTGACTGTATGCCTGGTCCAAGCTGCTTAAAAGCCGCAACCATCATCAAGGATAAAGATCACACCCTTGAACATGTACATATATCTGCTCCTATGAAATGGACATTTAAACAGTGAAAGTACTGTTTGATTCCCAAGTAACAAGTAATCAAACTACTAGTGTTGGGAAAATTACCTAATGTGTTGTTAATACACTAAAAAGTAAACAAATTACCAACAGAATTAAATTGTAATGAATCACCAGGAAACATATTTATTGTTTTATGAATGAATGACTGAATGAATCATTTTTATTGTCATTGAACATGTGCAACACAATTGAAGTGCAAGACCCTATAGAGTAGTTGTGGAATACAAAATAACCAGTAGGTAATCCGGCCATCTTTATACACACGGCATGTTTGTAAACAAATTGCACAGGAAGTAAACATTTATGTAAACATATGACCAGTGAGCATCAAGGTACACATACATTGAATATTGCACTGCCCTCTGTTACTGCACAGTAGTTGTAGTAGGGGTTGTAGTAATTGATATTTATACCTTAGGATAATTCAGAGCACTTATGGCCCCAGGGTAAAAGATAAACTTCCGCCCGATTGTAGCTGAGATAGGCGCCAGCGCCCCCCGCGACCCCAAAAGGGAATAAGCGGTAGAAAATGGATGGATGGATGGAGTCTATTTGTCCGAATGAGCATGGCGCTGGAGCGCTTACTTAAAGGCCTACTGAAATGAGATTTTCTTATTCAAACGGGGATAGCAGGTCCATTCTATGTGTCATACTTGATCATTTCGCGATATTGCCATATTTTTGCTGAAAGGATTTAATAGAGAACATCCACGATAAAGTTCGCAACTTTCGGTGCTAAGAGAAGTCGCAGACGATGACGTCACAAGTGTGGGTGCTCCTCACATATTCACATTGATTTTAATGGGAGCCTCCAACAAAAAGTGCTATTCGGACTAAGAAAACGATAATTTCCCCATTATTTTGAGCGAGGATGAAAGATTCATGTTTGAGGATATTGATAGCGACGGACTAGAAAAAAAATAAATAAAACGAGTTTAGAAATAAAACGCGATTGCATTAAAACGGATTCTGTTTTTAAACACATTTACTAGGGTAATTCTAGGTAATCTCTTATCTTTCTATTGTGTTGCTAGTGTTTTAGTGAGTTTAATATTACCTGATTGTCGGAGGTGTGTGTCCACGAGTGTGTTGACGCGCAGTGTCTCAGGGGAGTCGACGGCAGCTATGGACGGCACAAGCTCAGCTTTTCTCCGGTAAGAAGCGACTTTTTAACCACAATATTCTCACCGAAACCTGCTGGTTGACATGTGGTCGGGATTCATGTTCGCTTGACCTCCGGGAATTTTAAACAAGGAATCACCGTGTGGCTGAAGGCTAAAGCTTCCCAACTCCATCTTTCTACTGTGACTTCTCCAATATTAATTTAACAAATTGCAAAAGATTCAGCAAAACAGATCTCCAAAATACTGTGTAATTATGCCGTTAAAGCAGACGACTTTTAGCTGTGTGTGTGCGTAGTGCTCATACTTCCTAAAAACCCGTGACGTCTTGCGTACACCTCATCATTACACGACATTTCCAAGACAAAACTCCCGAAAATTTAAAATTGTAATTTAGTCAACTAAAAAGGCCGTATTGGCATGTGTTGCAATGTTAATATTTCATCATTGATATATAAACTATCAGACTGCGTGGTGGGTAGTAATGGGTTTCAGTAGGCCTTTAAGCGCAGCCGTACAAAGTGTATGTTGCCAGGGTGATATTGGTCCTTGCGGAGGGGAGAGCACTCTCCTCTCTGCAGCTGCGCAGGTGAGGAACCACACGCAGTTCCAGTAGGTGAAGATATTTTCCACAAAGCAGCGGTAAAAGGACACAAGCAGATCCTGTCTTTGATGGTAGTTTCTGAGTATCCTTAGGAAGTAGTCTCTGTTGTCCTTTTCTGATGATCGCCGTGGAGTTAGTTCTCCAGGACATGTCAATCTGAAGACCGAAATTCCCTTCACGCAACCCTTTATCGATGTACGGTCTTCTTTTTTCTTAAGTCTACTACCATCCCTCTGAGTTTCCAACTTGTTCAGCTGCATGTTGTTGTCCTTGCACTGACCGCTGCTCCAGCTCATCGCAGTACGCGGTCTTGTCACCCCTGGAGATGCAGCTTTATGATTTGAACAGATTTGAACTTTATGATGGAGTTGCTGTGGTGGCCGGCGAAGAAGTGGTGTTGGGTGCAAAGGGAGTAAAGTAGAGGGCTCAGCACACAGCATTGAGGAGAACCGGTGCTGAAGTTTTTAAAAGTGGGGGGACCTATCCTCACCCTATGAGGGCGGTCGGACAGGAAGTCTTTGATCCAAAGGCAGGTGGGGTGAGGTAATCTCAGGTTTAGTCGTTTTGGGCACCAGTCAATCGGAGAGGATGGTTTTAAATGCCGAGATGAAGTCCACGTTGAGCAGCCGAGTGTAGCCTCCTTCTCCAGGTGAGATGGTGCAGAGTAGAAAGCTGTGGTGATACTATGACCTGTAAGCTTTATAGTGAACTGGTAGAGGTCCAGTCTGGGCGGGCGTAGTGAGATGAAGTGAGGCCTGACTACCTTTTAGAAGTCCTTCATTGAATGGGTAGTGAGTGTCACTGAACAATAGTCGATCAGGCAGCTGATATTTTTCTTTTTCTTAATCGGGATGATTGTGGAGTATTCCAGGCAGGCTGGTAGAGTGACCTGGGACAGGGACCGGGTTAAGATCTTGGTGAGAACCCCCGCCAGTTGATCAGTGCAGTCTCTCAGCAATCGACACATACGACTCGGCTGCTTTCTCGGGTTAAATTCCTTTAGTGTGCGTCCCATCTTGTGCTCCCTGAGGATGATGCTGCTGTGGGTCTGTGTGTGAGGTGTGGTCGTGGCTGCTTTTAATAGGGAAGCTGCTGTTGTTGCTGCCTCAAAGCATGTTTAGAATGAGTTCCGCTCTTCCACAAGCTTAGGTTCACCCAGGTCGGCTGAAAGGTAGCTGGGTTTATAGTTGGTCGTGCGCGATCCCCTGCCCCACTTGCTTGAAGTTGTTGATGTGGAAGCAGTCCTCAATCTTCTGCTTATAGCCTGCCTTAAACCTACTGATTCCATGCTTTAGGTTGGCTCTAGCGGCACTGTACAGATCCCCGTCTCTGGATCAGAAGACGCCAAACCTCTCCAATCATTCACGGCTTTGTGTAGGATAGACCCAGATGCGCTTCTCGACAGTGACGGAGTCTGTGCAGTGCTTGATATATCCCAGGACCGCTGAAGCATACTGATCCAGATCCTCCTGTTAGAAGACTTCCCAGGCCATGGTCTTGAAGCAGTCTTACAGCTGTGAAGTGGTGCCTTTAGGTCACATTTTTGAAAAACATCTTTAGATGTTTCCTGAGATTAGAGTGCATTATGAAATATCTGTGACTTTGAGTAAGTGCCTTTTAAAAGGCAGTGATGTGTTAATTTGTCTATAGTAGAGTCAGCTGTGTTAGCGCAGTTAGTGTTTTGTGTAGTGACTAGCATGGGTTGTGCCGACAGCAGCTTCTGTTTCACTGTGTATTGTTACTGCTAGTAAATAAAGTGAATGAATGTGCGTTAGTAACACCCCCTCATTGTTATACCTAACAATGCTAATAACTACAATTGTATTATTTATTTTTGCTACATTTCTTAAAGTGACTGTTTGCAACTTGCAACTAACTTAGTTGTACTAAAAAAATATAAGGAGAACTTCATCAGCTAGCTTATACATGTAATTACTATCTGTAACATATATGCAATTTTAAAGTGTCAACATTTTTCTAAATTACTAATTATTCGAATAAGAATTACTTGTCTGTCTAAAGAAATTATTTGGTGTTCAGACTCGTCACTCACCGCTGTCTTGTCCACACATGTACTTGCTGGAGTGCGTGCACACAAACGAAAGCAGTCCAGGATGAGCAACTAACAATTTGCAGTCTTGTTGTTGTTTTGATGGAGTAAACATTTAATAATAGCTAATGTTGCCTATTCAAATAGCTATCATGAGCTAACAACACATTAAGCCGATGTAGATGTGTGTTACGTCCAGGCATAGTTACGTCATTACGCGAGGGAAGCTGTGAGAGCGCCAAATCTACTGTCATTTCCTGGCTATAGAGTGCACCTAATGCGTGCCAATGTTTGGACACATTTTATTTTGTATATATATTGACTGCAAAAGCTGCAGGTGTACACATGGAAACAGGAAATAATTACACAGGTGCTTGTGTTTATTCCCAAATGTAACAAGAGACAGTACCTGTAACACATAGTAGGAAAGGTCATTGAGTGCGGTCTTCGCGGGCCTGTGCTCTGTAACGGCTAAAGTCATCTTCTTCGGTGAGGAGCAGTCGATCTTTATGTATTTCCAGTCTATGCGGCGGCTGTTTCCTTTTTTCGATTGCCTGGGTTGATCGACTTTGACTTTTGGGCTGTCTCGTGTATTCTTTTCCATGATGAAGGTGAGTCCATAACTTGCTAAATGGCTGACTGAATGATTGTGTAACAGTTTTTTTTGCGATATATCGAAATAATTGGATTTTTTTTTTTTCTTACCTCAGTAACATTTATTGCTTTACCATCTAACATGTACAATACTGTTCATACGGGCATTATTGGCCTACTAATTTACTAATGAATTTGGTTTTAGTCAACGGATCAAAGGGGTCATAATATATATATATATATATATATATATTTTTTTTTTTTCAAAATTGAAAACACTTCATTATGGTCTACATAACATGTAATTGTGGTGCTTTGGTCAAAATTTTGCATAGATTAAGTTTTCTCTTCAGAATGCTTCTTGTTTACGCACCAAAGGCCTCCTCCATCCTGTCAGTCATGTTATAGGTTTTAGTGCTTCCATATTCAGTCTACTGACAGATACTGAAAAGTGATTAAACTATTTATGAAGAGCACTGATGTATTTAAAATGCATTGATGTAAATTGTGTACAAATTGAGAACAGGAAGTAAACATATGTGTATGTCATTGTTATGAAGTGGAAAAGGGGTTGGATTAAATAAGCCTTGCTTCTTCCTACTCTTTTTTTGGACATGTTGCAAAGAAAAATGAAAATATGTAAAACATGTAATTTATCATATATAAATTGTATACATGTTTGAAATCTACTAGAACCAATTAACCAAAGATATAAATTAGAAATATACTCTACTTTTCATTAGAAACTGCAACAGCATATGATTTCAGCCAAGAAGATATAGAAAAATAAGGAATGTATTGATGAATACTTTGGACGACATCTGAATAGAAATGGCAGACTCGTGCAAAGCTCTTTGGGTAATCCGCTACCATATATGGCAATATCTGCTAACGGAACTAAGGCAAAATATGTCAGTAAGGTGTCAAATTCCAAACGGTTCGTTTTAAGCAAGTTTAGAAGAAGGCAGGATTTTTTTATAAATATCTCCACCGTGCCTCTATTGTTAGATTTCAGTACTTCAGGGTACTCCAAATAGGCAAAAACAGGTACGAAAATGTAAGAAAAGTTGGTTTCGCATAATAAGACCCCTTAGACTGCTCTTGTTCATGGTTAGTCATTAATTGGTCTTCTGCTGAGTGGTACAGTTTTGTATGGTATGCTAATTTTGAAGGGTCCCTTGTGCAATTTGTGACAAAAAATACCAAAAATAAGCGATCCATGACTAAATAAACAACAATGGGAATGGGAATAAGATCAAACGTACCTTACAACAACCAATGGCGAATAATGACACACCGAGAAGAACATGAAATGCTGAGTCCTCCATTGCTCTCCTTTGTATGTTGTGTCATGTTCCTCTTTTCTCCTTGAATTTATTAGAGGCAAAGGTTCAAAGGTTACCTGAACCTCACTACAACCGCTTGGTTCAGTCTTTATTTTTAGGCTCAATTATATCTGAACTGAAGTTAAACCCCACAGTTTGCAAGCTGGCAAATTATTCCATGTGTTGTTAATTTCAAGAGAAATAATTGCCCCAGTTTGGGGACCCACAAATGACCTATTGTGTTACAAAGCTTACCCATCACCAAGCTCCCTACTGAGTTAGATATTTGAGCCATGTTCTAGAACATTCCCTTTCTTGTCCCTCATACATCTTTTTTTTTTTTCTTTCCTCTAGTTGATCCTCAAGCAATTTGGCTGATGCAGGGATGGTTGTTCTTTAGTGATGCAGCTTTCTGGAAGCCTGCCCAGATTCAGGCCCTACTACACGGAGTGGCCCTTGGACGGATGATCGTGCTAGATTTGTTTGCAGAGACCGAGCCAATTTTCTCTTACACAGAGTCTTTTTACGGGCAGCCTTTCATCTGGTGCATGCTGCAAAACTTTGGGGGCAACAGCGGCTTTTTTGGCACGGTGGAGAGTATGAACTCGGGGCCTTTCAAAGCCTTGCATTTTCCCAACTCCACCATGGTGGGCATTGGTATGACGCCGGAGGGCATTGAGCAGAATCCCGTCATGTATGAGCTAATGAGCGAACTGGCGTGGCGCAAGGAGCCGGTCAACTTGGTCAAGTGGGCGTCTCTGTATGCTGTACGCCGTTACGGCACGACACAAGACGCCGTGATTGCCGCATGGAGACTCCTGTTTTTCAGTGTCTATAACTGCACGGTACCACATTATCGAAATCATAACCACAGCCCACTGGTGCACCGGCCTTCTTTTCACATGAATACAGAACTATGGTACGATCCAGCAGACTTATTCAAAGCCTGGAAACTAATTATGGAAGCTTCGCCTTCGCTCGTGTCCAAGGAAACCTTCAGGTATGATCTTGTGGATGTGACTCGGCAGGTCTTGCAAGAGTTAACTACATCCTATTACCTGGATATCACTGATGCCTTTCGTAAACAGAAGTTACCAGAACTGCTAATTGCAGGCGGTGTCCTCATCTACGACCTTTTCCCAGAGCTCAACCGTTTGCTTAGTAGCGATCGCAACTTCCTGTTGGGAACATGGCTGGAGCGTGCCAAGTCTCTAGCTATTAATGATGAGGAGGCCAAGGTCTACGACATGAACGCCAGGAACCAACTCACTCTGTGGGGACCTAGCGGCGAAATCCAGGACTATGCCAGCAAGGAGTGGGGCGGCCTCATGGAGGACTACTATGCCCAGCGATGGGGACTGTTTGTGCAAACTCTGGTGGAGTGTCTGGACAGTGGACAGCCATTTAGGCAGGACGCCTTCAACCAGGCTGTTTTCCAAGTAGAGAAGGGATTCATTTATAACGGCCGAAAGTACTCCACTAAGCCTCAGGGCGATACGTACGAGATCGCTCGCAGGATTTTCCTAAAGTATTACCCGCAGGCCTTGAAAACCTTGAAAAGACTATGATTAGTAGAGACTACATTTTAGAAGAAAGGTGTTAATGAGGAACTGCAAGAACAAAGTGAATCCTCAGAAAAAGCAAATCATGTTTTTGCTGATTCAGTCACTCTTTCTTGGAATGTTTTGAACGGTGTAAGAAAAAAATTATTCAAAGTGATGTGTACTAATCAAATGTCCAATGGAAGAGATGCAATGAAGACATTTTGGCTGCCTGTGAATATGCTGCCTCAAACTGTACGTGGGTATCTGCAGTATTCATTAGACATTTCAGAGAAAGATCACAATTTAGTCATTCAGCCCCAGTAGACTCTCCTTTTGACATTTGGATATCATCGAACATAAACACTATTTGGGGTGTGGGAAGAAATCAATTTGAATACGAATCGAATCGTTTATGTTGTGCGATTCAGAATCGATTCAAATGTTTAAAAAATATATATTTTTTTTATTTTTATTTTAAATTTTTTTAAATTTATTTTTTAATCAATCCAACAAACCACTACACAGCAATACCAATAACAATGCAATCCAATTCCAAAACAAAACCTGATCCAGCAACACTCAGAACTGCAATAAACAGAGCAATTGAAAGGAGACACAAACACGACACAGAACAAACCAAAAGTAGTGAAACAAAAATGAATATTATCAACAACAGTATCAATATTAGTTATAATTTCAACATAGTAGTGATTAAAAATCCCTCATTGACATTATCATTAGACATTTATAAAAATTCACAGTGGCTTACACTTGCATCGCATCTCATAAGCTTGACAACACACTGTGTCCGATGTTTTCACAAAGATAAAATAAGTCATATATTTGGTTCGTTTAATAGTTAAAACAAATTTACATTATTGCAATCAGTTGATAAAACATTGTCCTTTACAATTATAAAAGCTTTTTACAAAAATCTACTACTCTGCTTCCATGTCAGCAGACTGGGGTAGATCCTGCTGAAATCCTATGTATTGAATGAATACAGAATCCTTTTAAATCGGGAAAAAAAAAAAGTTTTTGAATCGAGAATCTAATCGAAAAAAATCGATATATTATCGGATCGTGACCCCAAGAATCGATATTGAATCAAATCGTGGGACACCCAAAGATTCACAGCCCTAAACATTATGGTCTGTTTGTAAAAACTAATGTCTGCTTTCTGGTGCTTTGATGATTGCTATGCCCTTTTTTCACTCCCAAGTCACCTATTCAGCCTGCTTTCCTAGAGACTTGCTGCCAGGTCATCAAGGCACTATTTGTAGTACCTGGTTAGCCGAGTTTCCAGTCATACCGAATAAAACTACTGGGATTCCGTGTTATTGAGAATCTCTAAAGGGGGACTGCACTTTTTTGTGCACAATCCTTAGAACGCAAGTTTCCGCTTTTCTTTGCGTCCCAAATAATGAAAAACTGCTTGCAAGAAGCGGCTAACAATGCAGGTAATTAGGATTAATTTATTCCGCCCATAAATCCCTCTAAAAAACATCCAAAAATCGCCATAAATGTTCCTTTTATATGCCGTGACCTGTATATTACTCAAGCTATGGCAACAATATTGTAAGAGCTAACGTGAGGAACTACTTTCAGTAACACAGTGCCTTGCTCACAGAGAGGTAAACTAGTGGCTCCTGCTGCTGAATCGCCTCTGAGTTAGTAAAAGTCCATGCTGGGTTATAAACCATGCCTTGCACCTGTATCGTAGAAGGTTGTGGTCATAAGCAGAGAAGCTGGCCAACTTATAAATTCTACTTAGACCCGAAGACATCGCTAAGGCAACCAAACGTTTTTTCCTGAAGAATGATGATTATGAAGAATTGATCATCCAAACGTGGAACACAAGTCTTGTGCTGAAAGATATAAACATTCCAATCAGACGGCACCCCAGTGAGAGCAGACATTGTAAGTAAGTGATCATTTTATTATGTTTGTATCCCCTATTTCTTGTTTAGCACTTAGCACTACCGTTACATGATGCTTGGTGTTTCACTAGAGCTGGATCTGCTTATCGCTCGGGCTGCAAAGATTAGTTGACAATGTGGACAATAAATTGTGTCGCCGAAAAATATGTATGACGATTCACGTCATCACTCGAATTTTTCCGGGCGGAAGTGGGTCACTCGCAAAAACATTTTCTGTGATATCAAGTAGAGTTTGAGGATATATCCTCTTATTCTTGTTAACATGAATACCTTCCTCATAATGGACCTTGTTTTCATGGCAGTACTTCTGTGATAGGCAAACCTCTAAAGCGGAGACATGATGTCGGACATTTGGAGGGAGGATGCGGACAAAACCTCGGTAAGAGTGTTAGCTAGCCAGCAAGGTAGAAGCTAACAAGAGCGAGACAAACTATTATTTTAGCCAAAGTCAGCAAGTTTAACTTTGTCTACATTAGTAAAAAGTACTTTTTAAAGCGGCGTCTGTCAGGTTCAAACACTGATGACATCTATTAAACAAGACACGAAACAAGGAATTAAACAGACAGAATTAAATTTGGCTCAATTGAGGAGAAACGTCTGGGTTGTACTGTTGTACAGTCTCCATCATGCTCTGACAAAATATTGTACGCCTCTTTTATTTGGACTTTCTCTGATTACATGGCAACAGCTGTTTCTTAAAGGATGGGGGTCGTAAACAGCCATCACCTTTGATTACAAAACAGTTCAAAGAAGAGCTCCCGGAAGGGATTCAGGTCCTGCTTCCTCTTCGATTTGTAGATCTCAAGTCAAGACAATATCTTTCTGTTGATTATAATACATGAACGAAACAGAACACCTTCATGTTGCTTCCCATCCTACACAATGGAGTTTTACAAGCCTTTTGCTTGGTCGGATCAATTACAGCTTTTGTCTGCTCGCCGGGAACTCATGGCAACACAAAGTTCTGTGATAACTTAGATACAATTATTCTGACAGCGTCAATTTGCAATTCCGTAACAAAGGCACTTTATCAAAGGCAAACGCACAAAGAGAGACACAGACAGGCACCAATGCGGAGGTATCATAACATTAAATATACAATTTATTAAATAGCCATCATTTTAAGAATTAATCAAAGATACAATTCTACACATTGTGTCTATTAGAGGGCTTAAACTGCCAAGAGTTAATCAATAGTCTATACCAACTTTTTAAATATCACAAAATTCTTTTCTTTTAAAGAAAGTTGGATTTTTGTGTTTTGTTTGTTTTCATTGCTGCTTTTTTAACTTTTTTTTTTTTTTTAAATACATAAACTAGGTTAATTGGGTTTTTTTTTTAGCGCTTTGCCTTTCATTTCTTTTAAATGGACAACATTTTAATAGTCATTTTATTTTGTGTAACAGCTGAATGAGCAACACAGTTAAAGTATAAATAAATATTTATGAATGAATTCATAAATCATCGTTGTTGTTAGTAAGCACATGGTTAAAATAACTTAAGCTGCATTTAAAAGTAGATGGAAAAATTACAGCCATTACATGTGTGTGTTTTACTATCCGATTAGTCGACTAATCGTTAAGATAAACGTTGACTTATCGACTATGAAAATATTTGTTTGTGGCGGCCCTACTTATTACTCAGCTTCTAAAACTTGGAGCTCATCTTCCGTACATTCAGGTTCAGAAACACAAAGGATTTGTATCATCTTTTGTCTCAAGTAGTCGTAGTTGGCTTTGTTGATTATTATTATTATTAGCAGTAGTAGTAGTAGTAGTAGTAGTAATAATCGTAGAACTATTAGTGGCAATCATTGCACCCAGGAAAAAAAATCAGTTAATGCTTAAAATGAGCAAAATTACATGACGCCCTGAATGTACCTGTTACTACATTACATATTTACTGACAGCACATTTAGAGATAGGCGCCAGCGCCCCCCGAGACACCGAAAAGGGAATAAGCGGTAGAAAATGGATGGATGGACATTTATAAAAATTTTAAGACAAAAGGCAAAATAGGTCGTATCCCCATTACTGGCATTGTTAACGCTTCTTGCAAGCATTTTTTGCAATATTTAGAATGCATAAAAATAGAAAATGTGATCTTGTCTCATAAAGATTGCGAATGGTAGGCAACAATCCAAAAAGTTCTGTTTTTAGGGATGCAAGGCCAGATATGACAAAAATAAATGCACATGCAAACAGTTTACCCTGTCGCCTTTTCTTAGCTCTGGATTCTGCACTTACATACACACACACACACACACACACACACACACACACACACACACACACACAGTTGTGGTCAAAAGTTATGTAAAGAGCATAATGTTATGGGTCTACTGAAAAGGTGACCAAATCTGCTGGGTCAAAAGTATACATACAGCAATGTTAATATTTGGTTACACGTCCCTTGGCAAGTTTCACTGCAATAAGCTTCTGGTGAAAATGTTGACCACTCCTCTTGACAAAATTGGTTCAGTTCAGCAAAATATGTTGGTTTTCTGACATGGACTTGTTTCTTTAGCATTGTCCAGATGTTTAAGTCTGGACTGGGGCGGCATTGCTCGGTTGGTAGAGTGGCCGTGCCAACAACTTGAGGGTTGCAGGTTCGATTCCTGCTTGTGCCATCCTAGTTACTGCCGTTGTGTCCTTGGGCAAGACACTTTACCCACCTGCTCCCAGTGCCACCCACACTGGTTTAAATGTAACTTAGATATTGGGTGTCACTATGTAAAGCGCTTTGAGTCACTTGAGAAAAGTGCTATATAAATATAATTCACACTTCACTTTGAGAAGGCCATTAAAAAAACTTAATTCTAGCCTGAATTATCCAGTCCTTTACCACTTTTGACGTGTGTTTGGGGTCATTGTCCTGTTGGAACACCCAACTGCCCCCAAGACTCAACCTCCGGGCTGATGATTTTAGGTTGTCCTGAAGAATTTGGAGGTAAACCTCCTTTTTCATTGTCTCATTTAAAGCACCAGTTCCATTGGCAACAAAACCGTCCCAGAGCATAATACTACCAACACCATGCTTGATGGTAGGCTTGGTGTTCCTGGGATTAAAGGCCTCACCTTTTCTCCTCCACACATATAGCACATATAGCACATATAGGGTATTGTGGCCAAACAGCAAAATTTCTGTTTCATCTGACCACAAAACTTTCCTTAAAAAGGTCATACCTTTATCCATGTGATGTCAGATGAAACAAAAATATAAATATTTTATTTGATTTTATTTCATTCACCTGTCATTAATTTTATGGTGTTGGACCTATACAAATAACTCCAACTGTGCCTTCGAGAGATAATACATATTTTTTTATATATAGATATGTAAAACGTGTACACTATTGGGAAGTAATCCTGGCTTTGTTTTTCAAGTGGGCAATAATTGTTAGGTATGGAGCTGACACATCCTTGTTTTATAATTGTAATATTTTGGATTCATTGTATTTGTTGAACTCAGGCATGTAATGAAAGTCTTAAAGCTATGTGACCACTGACTAATACAATCCTTTTATTGTCCGCCTGTGTGCTGTGTTTATTGTGTGCTCTTCACTTCCTTCGCCATCGCAGCACAGAACATTTGCAATGGGAAAGCTTTCCAACAAAAGGTGTGACATCATACTTGTAGGACAAGTGGAACAAATAAGCGAACAACTCAAACAATGGAGGACATGCAGCATTTTGTGACAAGTTGAATTGTAATCTATCACCCAACCTAAATGTTTTTTTTTTTTTTTAAACGGGTCCATGGTTGTAGACGTCACAGGTCCAATTTGTGTGCATTGTTTGACTTTTCATTGTGTTCTTAAAGTATGATCTTCTTCTGCATGGAATATTCAACACCTTGTTGATTTGGACATTTTCCCCTCCAATGACATCAGCAGTACATCATTTTTATGCTGGGTTTATTTGAACAGAGGCCTGGCCACTCTCTCCTGTCCTTCATTCCATTAAACAATTAGCAGAGAGCTGAAAAGTGTTTCTTCACCAAGTACTAATCCAAGGTCTGCTTGAGGGTCAAACACATCTTTCTCTCAATTAAACACAAACAATCCATCAATCGCTGGAACGTCTACTTCCCTTTTAGGGCCCTTTGACGTCTGCAAGAACTTAAAAACGCCAAAAGGCTTAACGATTTGGGATGGGTTTCATTTAGGAACAGATCATAGTACCCAATCAGTATTTGGAAAACTAGGCCGATGCTTAAATCAGGGGTGTCTAGCTGCAAAACCAAACATAAATGTCTAACTGCAACAATATATTAATACACAATTGCCCTTTTCATTTAATTATCATATTCTATGCCAATGTGAGTTGTTTTTTTCCGCGTGGCCTCAGTCTGGACCCCCTCTCCAGGGCCCAGGCATAGACCGATTTTTTTTATTTTAATTTTTTATTTTTTTTCTCCCATTCCCATCCTTGTTTACCTGTATCTCACCTTTTTTGTAAGAGGCGCTGGAAGCTGGCAGACCCGTCAGCAATCCTGTTCTGTCCCCCTGTAATGTTTGTCTGATCTTGAATGGGATTGTGCAGAAAATTGTAATTTTCCTGACGGAATAAATAAAGTACTATCTAATCTAATCTAACAATCTTTTGCAAACTTATGTCAAAATGTAAACATTTAGCAGAAATGCCTTATTTGATAAGAAGGGCCAAATGGATGAAATTAAATAAATTCATATTTTTGAAATGACTACTTAAATGTGTCAATTAATTTTAATGTAAATTAAACACAAATGTGTCATTAATTTCACGTAAAATTTCCAGTTTTTTCCTATATTTTTTAACAGTTCAATTATTGCTTTTATTAATTCAGAATTTCAATAATTAATAACAATTAATTATTCAAAACCATTTTTTCAATCAAAATGTTTTGTCCCATTTGGCTCTCCACGTATTGACACAACATTTCCAAGTTTTGCAAGCTACACAAAATGAGTTGACCTGGACTTTGGCACCTGAGGCCTAAATAGTTCCTGAACCAGTACTTGGAAAAATGGAAAACTTTTTTATTCTTGTGGACATTTGTGACATTGAACTAGAAACGACAACAGTAAGACATTAAACACTTGCATTATATACATAAAATAAGAAGTAATAATATCTATCTTAATTATTGCAGCTGTACAGAACATGGAGAATGTGCAAAAAGCGACTTTTGCAGGGTTATTTAGGGTGGGCATGATGTGAAAAAAAAATAATGGCAAGACGTTAAAATAAATATGAATATTTTTGCATTTAACAGTGTTGTAATAAATGCATGCTATATATTAAGTTAAAAAAGTTAAAGTACCCATGATAGTCACACACACACTAGGTGTGGCGAAATTGTTCTCTGCATTTGACCCATCACCCTTGCTCACCCCCTGGGAAGTGAGGGGAGCAGTGAGCAGCAGCGGTAGCCGTGCCCGGGAGCCATTTTTGGTGAATGTGAGCTTCACATGAATGTTGCTATTATGTTGTACCAGCGTTGATGTTTTAATGCTGTGCAGCATGAATGAAGGAATGAATAAATATTGTGAAACTAATATGTTGGAATATATATCCAAGATTGGCAGCACGGTGGAGGAGAGGTTAGTGTGTCTGCCTCCCAATACGAAGGTCCTAAGTAGTTCTGGGTTCAATCCCGGGCTCGGGAGCTTTCTGTGTGGAGTTTGCATGTTCTCCCTGTGACTGCGTGGGTTCCCTCCGGGTACTCCGGCTTCCTCCCACTTCCAAAGACATGCACCTGGGGATAGGTTGATTGGCAACACTAAATTGGCCCAAGTGTGTGAATGTGAGTGTGAATGGTGTCTGTCTATCTGTGTTGGCCCTGCGATGAGGTTGCGACTTGTCCAGGGTGTACCCCGCCTCCCGCCTGATTGTAGCTGAGATAGGCCCCCCCTCACCCGCCACCCCGAAAGGGATAACGGGTAGAAAATGGAAGGATGGATGGATATATCCAAGATATATTCACAAGAATGTAAATCTTGAAACAACACACAATTTGATTTGATTTGAGTCTGATTCTTGGGATGAAGGTTAATATAAGAATCGATTCTTGATTCAAACTGATTTTTACTATATGTTTTTGGTTATAAAAATGTGAATAAAACCTTTTTAAACAAATTACAAATTCTGCTCTTGGCTGCTGCAGTGAGTAAACTTGTCTCTTTAAAAAAATGTTTAATAGATTTTTTTGATCATTATGAATTAAACTAGGAATTAATTAGGAATTTTTCATAAATAATTCTGAAGTGGGTCTTTATTCCTGTGAATATATTGTAAAAAAACAAACCTCAAAAGGGCCTTTTTGATATTGTTGATTCTGAAAACTTTCAAACTGTCCAACAGAAATGCTGAGCTGATATGTTTTAATCTTTTTATTACTGACACCTTTGGTCTCAGCTCATGATGGGTCAAACAATACTGACTGTTCCTGTGTGTGTGTCACTTTAAGAGAAAATCACGTGATCGACACAAGTTGTTTGACTGTGAGGCACCAAACTGTTTGCCAGGAAGCGCTTCTTTCACTTTTTAAAAGTGGCTCTTTTTTTATTTTTTTTAAATCCTGCATTATTAAAATATATAATGAAACAGCAACTAAGTTTCAATGCAGCGTCAATACAGCCGGTGAGTGTGCCACACACTCACTGAGGTGTCATTGAACCCATCACTAGTAGCACCATTTATATTGTATTTTGGTAAACTTCTATTTTTGGCAACACTTTATCATATGTACATGAGTAAATACTGATTTCATCTTTTATAAAGCATATTTCCAACATAAATACTCATTAGTATATAATGTATAAACATTTATTTAAAAGTTTTACTCAATAGGCTTATCTATAAAATGCTAAATGTTTGCATTTTTATACTTAATAAAACAATTGAGTCAACATTTCTACCTGAAATATTGTAATTATATACACTTAAGGCCAAAAGTTTGAACATGCCTTCTCATTGTCAAGCTTGGGCTTGGATTGAGGTTGTTTCTGCGACGCAGAGGGAAGTTAGCACGAGCGAGACATGAATGTAAGTACATCTTTACATTTATTTATACACTATAATACAAAACAGGGAAAACAAGGAAGCGCTCAATGGCGGATAACGATCTAGGCTATGAAACACAAACGGGAAACAAAAACACTTGCTCGATGGCATGAATAATGGACATAAACAAAAGACTTAGCACAAAGGCAATTGACTATGTACTATAAACAAAAACTTACATGACAAGGATCTGTAGACGAGGGCATGAAGGTAGGAACAGCATGGGTAGGGTGTGTGAAGATGCCAGCCTGAACACTTGGCAACTACCGGTTTAAATAATACCAATGATAATTACTAGCAGGTGTGAAAACTGAGGACAGGGGCGTGACACACAGGTGAAAAACTAATGAGTTGTCATGGAGACGAAAACAAGTGCCAAGACAGAACTAAATGTCCAAAAAACTAAGCATAACCTGACCAAACATGGCAAAAACCAAAATATAATCTTATAGGCGTGACACTCATTCAATTTCCTATTTTATTTTCGTAACTCATTTATATTGTAGATTGTCACTGAGGGCATCAAAACTATGAATTAACACATGTGGAGTTACGTACTTAACACAAAAGGTGAAATAACTGATAACATGTTTTGTATTCAAGTTTCTTCAAAATAACCACCCTTTGCTGCGATTACTGCTTTGCACACCCTTTGCATTCTCTCGATGAGCTTCAAGCACACCTCTGGAGTAAAAAACATTTCAGGCGACTACCCCTTGAAGCTCATTGAGAGAATGCTAAGAGTGTTCAAAGCAGTAATCAGATTAAAGGGTGGCTATTTTGAAGAAACTAGAATACAAAACATGTTGTCAGTTATTTCACCTTTTTTTTTTTGGGCTAAATACATAACTCCACATGTGTTCATTCATAGTTTTGATGCCTTCAATGACAATCTAAAAGGTAAATAGCCATGAAAATAAAGACAACATATTGAATGAGAAGGCGTGTCCAAACTTTCGAAAGTGCAGCAAGTATATATATTATTTCAGTGGTTCTCATATGGGGGTATGCGTACCCCTGGGGGTACTTGAAGGTATGCCACGGAGTACGTGAGATTTTTCAAAAATATTCTGAAAATAGCAACAATTCAAAAATCCTTTATAAATATATTTATTGAATAATACTTCAACAAAATATGAATGTAAGTTCATAAACTGTGAAAAGAAATGCAACAATGCAATATTCAGTGTTGACAGCTAGATTTTTTGTGGACATGTTCCATAAATATTGATGTTAAAGATTTTTTTTTTTTGCGAAGAAATGTTTAGAATGAAGTTGATGAATCTAGATGGATCTCTATTACAATCCCCAAAGAGGGCACTTTAAGTTGATGATTACTTCTATGTGTAGAAATCTTTCTTTATAATTGAATCACTTGTTTATTTTTCAACAAGTTTTTAGTTATTTTTATATCTTTTTTTCCTAACAGTTCAAGAAAGACCACTACAAATGAGCAATATTTTGCACTGTTATACAATTTAATAAATCAGAAACTCATGACATAGTGCTGTATTTTACTTCTTTATCTCTTTTTTTCAACCAAAAATTCTTTGCTCTGATTAGGGGTACTTGCATTAAAATAAATGTTCACAGGGGTACATCACTGAAAAAAGGTTGAGAACCACTGTATTATTTCATATATACTTAATGTAGAAATGCTGGCTCAATAATTTATAAGGTATAACAATGCAACGCTTTAACATTTTCTAGATAATGAGTGAAACTGTTTATGAATTGTACACTAATGGGTGTTCAAACATGCTTTATAAATGATGAATTCAGTGTTTACCTACCCTTTACTAATGAGCTTTTTACCAAGTCGTAAAACATTTATAACTGTTTCTTTGGAAACCCCCGGTGTATACATAAGTACATGAAAATGAGGATGTGTTTACATAAAGTGACTCACACTTGGTCATCGTTAAGGATGAGAGAGTTTTATTGTTTTTACATTTGATTTCAAACAGCAGTCAACCCTTTTATTGTTGATCATAGTTTAAACAGCTTACTTCAATTGCCCCCCAAAAACTTGATATTGAATCAAATTAAACATTTCAATTTAGAGACTACACTGCTATGTGTTTGGGCTCAATAAAGTTTGTCAAACAAAACAAGACTAGAAGTAAGAACCTTATATTTCTTTGTGTTTTTTCATAATAAATTGTAATAACTTTAGTATAATGTACATGTCTCACCCCTGCTTTGTCGTTATAACTGATAAGGATCATTTAAAAAATAGTAGACTATTCCGCTGTAAAAGATTTGTACATCAAATTAGGCGTGTGAAAAAGTATGGTAGCATGGTTATGGCGTTACACAACAAACTTCCATCAGTGACAACAATTATTACAGGTAAATATGCAGGATATGGACTGATAAAGCTGCCAGACTGAAAGAAGAAAAATATCAAGAACACAAAGACAAAACCCAATCAAGTCTATGAAGGGGTTCCAGATACAGCTTTGCTAAATCATGTAAACGTTTAAAGACTCTTCAAATGTACTGAATGTTGATTGTAATTACCAGCCGTATCTTTTTGTCACATTAAAGTTGCAGTTGGGCTCTAATACAAAGGGGGTTATCATTTTCATTGTATACTGTATATATTTAAAGGCTACATATTGTGTGTTAAAGGCCTGCATGTGCACTTCAGTTCAAAGTAGGGCAGTAAACATCACACACACGTACACACACACACCTTGCAAAATGTTGGATTGAAACCAATGCCCAGCAGCAATGAAAGTAATATTTCATGTACTAGATAAATATATTAGTGTTGAGCGGACCAATAGGAGAATATTAGTTTTACTTTACCAGCAAAGTTCCGAACCTGAATTCTACTTAAGGTTCTGGTGTTTCATTTTCACATTATCCAAGTGGTTCCTGCATTTTTAGTCTCAGTTTCCTCTATCTAGCCATCTTTTCTGCAGCGTCAGCTTATATTAACAGCAAACTACAAACCTCTATAAATATACAGAATTATTACTAATCATGGATTGGAATCCATCTGGCAAATTTGAACACAATTGGGAAAAATAAAATAAAATGAGGCAAACAACTATACGTTTAGAACAGGGGTGTCCAACTCATTTGAGATGGGGGGCCACATGGAGAAAAATCTACTCCCAAGTGGGCCAGCCTGGTAAAATCACGGCATAATAACTTAAAAATAAACACAACTTCAGATTGTATTCTTTGTTTAAAAATAGAAAAGGCACATTCTGAAAATGTACAAATCATGTTTTTTGTTACACTTACATGTTGCATCTTGCGGTTAATAGTATTCTATCTCTATTTTTTCGTTATTTATACTTTCTGAATAAATGATGTGATCATGTTCATCGGTGAACTAATTGGTGTTAATTGTCAAACCACCAAGGTAAAAAAATATCAAAATCAAATTACAGGATGTTATTTATGAAGTTTGCTCATTTTCCTCGACTGGTGCATTAATGTTTTTTTTTTTTTACATATGTAGAATCATTTACAAAGATAAAAAGAATTGCTATTGCGACATGTAGTGCACACATTTAGATCAGCAGTTTCTTTCATTCAAACAATTTTGGCTTTTTTTATACTTAGCAAACTCATCCTGCAGGCCGGATAAAACCTGTTTGTGTCGTATGTTTGACACTCCTGGCTTAGAACTAAAGGATATGTTTTGTGTGTCTCCTTTTCACACATTTAACATGCTTTCTTGGGGTTTTAAAATACCTGTGACATGTTTGAGGCCTGTCTTATTTTCAAGTGAGGAGTTAGCCTTCAAGTGTTGAAACTCCCTGTTGGCTGGGATAAAGGAACACTTCTTCGCCATAATGAAAATTCTGAAAAGACATGTTTTATATTCAATGTCTGGATGCAAAGCAGCAGCAGGTGGTGCTGGAGCTTTTCATCGTGACATACACATACCAAAAAAAACTTGAATATGTTTCTCAGAGGTGGGCAAGTTACCAAACAGAGTTCTTATGCTAATTTAAAGACAATGATAATCAATGAAGCAAAAAAGTGTCAAGTTGCTTTAAGACATGGAAGTGTGATGCACATAGTTGTCACAATCTGGAACAAAAGGTTATTGTGCTTGACTTCCATGAGACTGACAGGAGGGTTTATGAATGAGTGAAAGTGTATTGGTGCCTCATGTCACCGTTAAGTGTTTCATTGCAATCTACCCGCTATTTCACCGCTACTGAAAACAGCATGGCATTTAACCATCTTTAATTCCTCTTACATGGCCATAAACAAGTCTTAAAAATAAGGGGTTGACTTATATTTGGAACAATACAGTATTCCACTGAGTTTTGACGTTACAAGTATTTTTTTCTATACCGGTGTGTCTTCTTTAAAATTATTTGACCCCCTTCCAAAAAACAAAACAAAAAAGGAAAAACAATAACATTCATTTGCTGTCTATCTCCACCCACACCCACCAAGCAGGACTCACTTTCATCATTACAGACTTAAAACTCGACTTTAGAAGTTGTGGTCTTATTAAATTGTATCCACCGGAACAGAATTGTTCCAACTGTTCAGTCATTCATTCTCCAATCCATGACAACAACTACAACAATGGCAAAAAGAGCACACCATTAATCATTTTTGTCATATCAATTGCAGCACAGCCTCTCAAATATTTGACCCTCTAATATAAAAAAATAAGGTCGCAAATATCAGAAACCAGAACCAAACGAAAGCACAAGTATTCAGGCAGGTCTATTATTTAAAAGCAAAGTAAAAAAACATACTCGCATATATATATATACATACACACATATACATCCATTTTTCTACTGCTTGTCTATCATGTACACACACGCAAACAAATACACACCGTATTTTTCCGACTATAACGTGCACTTATAATGCGGAATAATTCTGGTTCTGCTTACCGACCTCAAAGCTATTATATTTGGTACATGGTGTAATAAGTGTGACCAGTGGATAGCAGTCACACCTAAGAGATACGTGTGGACTGCAATATGACGGCATTTAGAATATAGAACATTACACAAGGCGCTCAATAAGTCTTGGTACGACTTTGGCAAGCTATGCAGCTGCGCCGCTTGGCTTGTCGGAGCATTAAGACTACCGTAGTCAGATGTGCTGTACTTCAACATATGGGTATTATTACTGTGTGTATAAGGACCACAAAATGCCACCTATTAGCCGACATATTATCTTACATTTTGTTTCGCAATATTATGCAAAACCAACTTTTCTTACCTTTTGGTACTTGCTGATCTGTACTTGGGATCTGTATAAGTCCTGAAAATTTGCAGGAATCCGCCATTGTAGTCCGTGCCGACAACGTAGTCAATAAGCTCCTTTTTCTCGACCTTCTTGTAATGGGACATTCGTCCTTCGCTGTTATCATTTCTAATACAAAGTAGAGTAAAGATTTGACTTAAATCTGACAGTAGACTCGCTATGGAAGTGCTAAAAACTACCAGTATAGTGGGTTTACTTAATTCATCCACGGAATTTAAGTTATTAGAGACTCCCGACTGGCCGGTTTTTCACGGGACACATTTCCGATGTTGTTTTTGCAATTGTTAGCTTCGGATGAGGAGATGCTGCTCCTTTATAGATTTAAGAAAGTGTGAATGTCATTAAAACAGTTAGTTCCATTTTTTGACACTTCTTCCACCCCCGTCCTTGCACGCTACACCACTACAACAAAGGTGACAGGGAGAAGACTCTGTCGAAGTGGAACCACGTAAATTAGACCGCCCACAAAACAGTGCATCCTAAAGCGACTTGAAGATGGTCTTTAAACAATCTTTTCAACATTTTATCCAAAGAACCACCATTACATGTTATGTAGACCATATTAAATTAAGAAAAAAATCATAAGACCCCTTAATGCGCCTTTTGTATGACTATAGACCTGACACCCTCATCGGTCGTATATTCCGGTGCGCCCTATGATACGGAAAAAGCTATATACAGATATCCACACACACATATGTATTACATATACACAAACGTATGTATATATACATACTGTGTGTGTGTATATATATATATATATATATGGCAAGCAGAAAAATGGATACATATACAAGTTCATACATGTATGTTTGTACGTATGTATACATACATACAAACAAACATTTGTATATACACAATCATGCATAGATATAAGTCCACATACATACATACTTGCATCCATATATAATGCCATTACAACCTCTAATATTAACAATGCATCCTGGAGTGATTTTTTTCATGAATTACCTGAGTCAAATCCCTGTTGACACTGGATTCTACAAAAACACAAAAGTGACAACACAAAGTAAAAGTGTACAGATAACCTGGCTGATATGGCAGTAAAGTAGGTCAGTTTAAGCTTTCGGAAACCATGCTTGAATTTGACATTGTTGATGAGCTTCAAATTCCAGTTGAAAATGCACTGTAAACCTAAATGAAGAAAATCCAGTTGCAATAGCGTAGTTGTAACTGTTTACAGATTGTACTATTGTTGCAATGACCAAACACAACGAACAACCGTTTTCTGGTGGCGATAGCATGATACAATTGAAAGCCCTGAACACATTAGTAAGACTTTGACCCGAGCTAATTATGCAGCATTTTAATGCTGCACAGAGCAAAATTTAATAAATTGCTCAAAGACTGAAATTGTATGTGAATGCTGAGAGACACTGTTACTAATACTGCATTCATGTTGAAAACAATACATCACAGGATACCAAAGCAGTCCCTAAATGTTAGGAAAATGTCTTCTATAGGCAGGGAGCTACAGGGGATATGACCACCAAAGCGACAGGACATTTGTGGTAGTGCCAGGTAGTATCATACCAAGAACGCTAGAGCAAGAGCTTTGATAAGTTGTATTATAATTGCTGTTGGTCAGATTGTTTGTATTTTTCTAAATTGTTTCCACAAATTAAAAATGTATCCACATAAACATACATTATGTAGTTTCCGTCTCTAAATAGTTGTGTTTACTTCTCTGATCTGCTCTCAGTATCGCGTGTGGCAAAGCAATTGCAAAGACACTAAGCTAAACAGGACAATTACGGTCAAAGTGTAAACATTTGTTGTGTAGGGTGGAGTTGCACAAACTGCTGTCTGCTGATTGGTTTACGAATAACGTGACAGAATGGAACAGTGGATGTCTTGTTGCATCGATGTCTGGTATCAACAACCTGTGCAAACACACAATCAGGTTTACCAATTCGAACGTAACGTGGAATATTTTAATAGATCACATGTCTGATTTTTTTTTTCTAAAATTGAGCTTTGGCCTATTTTCTATGGTTTCAAAAATAATACTAGAAAGTACACTTTTTTCATGCATAGAGCTAATGTCTCTCAGCATCCTTACAAAAACCACCTCCTAAAAATATTATCAAATAGTTGCAACAATATAAACATCTGTGGCTCACTTAAGATTTGAGATGTTCTGAGAAACAACATTTTTTGTGGCCATGATATAAAAATAGATTTGTCAAATCCAGTGTAATTTAAAAGGACTACAGGAAAGGTTAGGTCACATTTTGGAGTTGGTTCATCGTGAGCGTCATGAACGATACCTCGATCGGAATGGTTAGCATGTCGAGCTACTGTCAGCCTCTGACTTTCACAAACATGCACACACACGAGAGCTACCACAGGTGAGATGATGATGGCCGTTCCAATATTTGAGAATGGAAAGGTAGGAGGACAGTGGTTAATTTTCAGAAGGTAAATGAGGAGGAGCCTAAACATCATCGCACAGGATCTGCTCCAACACAGTCAGCAGACGCTTGAGGCCGTAAATGTAGCCATGATCGTGGCTCTCGCTGGGGAAAACGTGGGCAAAGTCAATCATCTTGACTTCCACGTCCGCATCCCTTCTGCTCAATGCTGCCGCGTCATCTCCTCCTTGTCCTCGCACTATGTCCTCCTCTTTCCTGCTGTTGTTCTCCCTCTCTTTGTCCTCTGCCTTCCCTTCCAGTTGGGATTTGTTTCCATTTCCGTTTGGTGGTTGTTGGGACAACCAGGTAGAGTTGTCTTGCTCACGGTCCTTTGGCAGTTTCTCTCCAGAAATGGGTTGGTGTGTTGTTGTCCCCAAAGTGCAAGCATCTCCACCTTTGCCATTAATTTTGCTCTTAGCACAAATATGGAGGCCACCTTTCCTATGATTGGTATAAACAGAGTCTAGGCTGCAATCACAGGGCACTGCAACCTGAAAGTTGTTGTTGTACTCTGTCATCTCTTCTTTCTTGCCTCCTATTTCCAGCATTCCTTCTTCCTCCCCATCCCAACTCCTGCTGCCCGCAATTGGGCTGATTGTGGGTGTGCTGAAAAAGGAGGAAAAGGCGCTTGAGGTGAAAGACGAGGGGAGACCCTCGTAGACGAAGAGAAGAGAGCTGGCGTAGAAGGCCAACTGACGCTGAGACTCAAACCAGCCGAGGATAGTTTTCACTCTGCGGATGCTGGCTGCCACGGCATCCTTCCTGACACAAACGCCGTTGTGGAAGAATTTAGCCAGGCCTGGACGAGAGAAAAACACAATTCCTTTTTCACACAGTAGCAAAATGCGAGTCTACATATCATGGGCCCCGTTTACATTGCAGACTAAATCTGATTTTTTTTGCCTTCAAGTGACACCTATCCAATCGGAATGCTCCAAAGTGCTTCAAATCTCTTTCGCATCAGATTATAGCCACATCTAGACGTAGTCCGAATCCGATTGGAGTCGAAACTTTTCAAATGTGACGTCAGTCGAAACCAGGAGTGTTTTGACTGACGTTAAACAGATTTAATTAAGCCCGCAAAATGAGTTTGCCAAGTATAAAAATTAGCTCCATTTTATTGAATGAAATGGAAAGACTTAAGTCAACATGACCATCATCTATGTAGAAGTTATTTTGGTTCAGCGTTCGCAATTGGTTGACAGCGTGATGTGCATCCTGAATTCCATTGTAAAATGTTTGTTTGTACATATGTTTGTTCTATTTTATTTTATACCTAAATCTACCATGATCCCATTGTTAAAGCGGAACTGCACTTTTAGGGGGAATTTTGCCTATCGTTCACAATCACTATGAGAGACATGATGATGGATGTTATTTTGTTTTTATGCATTCTAAATATTAAATATATTTGATCAAAAGTCTGCTTACAATGGAGCCTATGGAAGTTGCTCTATTCTGCCAATAAAGCTCTTCAAAAAAACATCCCAACAACTCCATTAAGGTTTTGTATACATGATGTAAGTAAATATGTAATGTAATAATGGCCGCATTTATAATAACATTTAATATTTCTGTATTTTGATCATTTTAAACACACGCAGCGCATTAATTTAAAAAATGCATCACTTTTTTTTTTTACTTCATCACTGTTTATTACTAACTGCAGACTTTGTGAGAGCCAACAAACATAATAAAACATCACTTACTGTGCAATGTCTGCTGTTAATGGGATGCCGACTGCTTGGATGTTCATAAATTCCCATTTTGATGAACAAGGTATCATAATCCTCGCAAAGAAACGGGGTCGGTGGGGATAAGCGCTTTTTGTGTTGTTCTCACCAGTTCCAGGTCCGACACGGCAGTCAAAGTGTCACAATTTGTCGGAATAAATTCTCAGCCACCTATTTTCCAGGTGAGGGGCATGATACATGATCTAGAATAAACTTACATGTACCAAAGAAGCAGCAGACCACTCGATAATTTAAACATAGGGACAAACGGAAGTGATTATGTCACCACTATAAATAGTTTGTCTACGTTACCGCTTATAATAACAATATCACTAATACTTGGTTAATATTCAAGTCACGAAATGTAAATTGAGCATTGTTAGCGCTTTTTGCATGTTTTTTATCAGATTTTATGGCCGGAATAGTGGGGCTACCATTGGCTCTGCTGTAAGCAGACTTTTATTTACGTTTATTCAATATTTAGAAGGAAAAAAAATCATCCATCCGTCGTCATGTCTTTCATATTGACTGTGAATGATAGGCAGAAATCCTAAAAAAGTGCAGTTCTCCCTTAGGTTTGTAGTTATGTTACCATGATTTCAGCTATGGTGTTATTTTGACAATTGATTTGTTTACATTATAATTGTAATATTTGTATTAAGATAAATTAATGTGGTGTGGCAGTTGCGGATTTCACCAAATTGGTGGTTTGAGGAAACACTATTGCTTTTCCAAATATTTTTTTATGGTGAACTGGCAACATTAGAATGCTAAACAGGAAGTGCTTAAAGTTTAATGGCTTTGTAAATACCATGAGACAAAGTTTAAGTCATTGTGTTCTTCATGGTGATTTTCAAACTGCACACAATTTTTCCACAGAATTTTCAACTTAAAGTATTTTGCCAAAATGATTATTCATCATGTGTACATCAACATTTTGAGAATGTGCTTGTTCTGTTTTTGGCCAAAGTAAAACAAGGAAAACAATCTGAAGTTGTTTTTATTTTTAAGTTTTAATGACATGATTTTAGCAGTCCGGCCTGTTTGGGAATAGATTTTGCTCCGTGGGGCCCCTGAACTAAAATGAGTTTGACACCCCTGGTCCAAACCGAAATGCTATCTATGTGCATGCAACCTGATTGCGACTTTACCTCATTTGTGTGCACTGGGAAAGACGCAGCCCGCCAACGGAAGAGGATATGTCATCGCAACATCCGGTTTCAGGTGTATTTTTTTGGCAGACAAATTTTCGGCACACTATTAGTTAACAGTGTGTAAATAATAGGCTATGGGTTATACTTGTAGAGTGCTTTTCTACCTTAAAAGTACTCAAAGACACTATTTCCACATTCACCCATTCACAAACACTTTCACACACTAATGGCGGGACCTGCCATACAAGCCCTAACCACGACCCATCAGGAGCAGGGATGAAGTGTCTTGCCCAAAGACTAGGGGTGTAACGGTACACAAAAATTTCGGTTCGGTACGTACCTCGGTTCAGAGGTTACGGTTCGGTTCATTTTCGGTACAGTAAGAAAACAACAAAATATAATTTTTTGGATTATTTATTTAACAAATTTGCTAAAATTTCCACCAAAAATATTTTTCTTAGTGGAATATTTGATGTAAAGTAATCAGAAACTTGGATAGGTCAATAATTCATAATAACATTGATTTTGATTCAATATTATGTTTTGAGCAATGACAGTTTGAAAGAAAAGAAAAACAGCTTTGTTTTATTAGTCAACGTTGCAACTTTTTCTAAATTACATTTAGCCTTTAAGATTTTTTATTTCACTTTTGTTTATGTTTTTGTTTATTTTAATAGTATTTTAGAATGTGCCTTGGGCCTTTAAAACATTAGCTGTGGGCCGCAAATGGACTCCGGGGCACACTTTTGACACCCCTGTTATAGATAATAAAAAATGTAATCTGATAAATCTATGGATAAAAAGCTGAGCCTGGCGACACATGCGCATTTATCATAACTCTCTCGCTCTCTCTGTCTCTGCGCCACCCTCACGAATGCTGCTGCGTGCAGCACTTTTTTAATTTTGTTTTTAACCCTTTCTTAACCCTGAACGTACATTGAAAATACACGCAACCCTAACTTAAAATGCCGGACATTCGAGGCATTTAAGAAACTCCACCTGGACAGCTCTGCAAAGAGGACATATCCCATGAAAAGAGGAGGTGTGGTCAGTCTATTATAGCCCAGTCGTTGCTAGCATGCCGTGTGTTGTTGTTTTTGATTGATTGAAACTTTTATTAGTAGATTGCAAAGTACAGTACATATTCCGTATTATTGACCACTAAATGGTAACACCCCAACAAGTTTTTCAACTTGTTTAAGTCGGGGTCCACGTAAATCAATTCATGATGCCTCGGTGTGCATCGTTTACACAACGTGCGCGGTGCGCTACTTATATGTCCGTGTCGTTCGGTACACCTCCGAACCAAAACCCCCGTACCGAACCGATTCAATACAAATACACGTACCGTTACACTCCTACCAAAGACAAAACGGATGGCGGAAGCCGGGGAAGGACACAACTACCAACCAAGCCTCACCATGCCATATGTAATATATAATATGTGTATTAATATCAGTGATCCCATTGAGAAAAAAAAAATAGAGGAATTGAAGAATATCAGCCATGGTTAAAGGTGTCTCTTTTGGGGTTGAAGAGATTTGACCATTTTTAATATGCTTCGGAAGGCATTCCTTACATAGATATTCTGTAAAAATGCGAAAAAACTTAATATTTTTATATATTGGATGATATGGACTGAAAACTGCACCTCTTTTCTCCATGAATGTACCACAGCATCAAAAGTTGATTGTTTTTGTTGAGAAAATATCTTCACCATATCAATACAAGCCATTCCAAAATGTAAAACATCCATAGTTTATTTAATTCGTTCAATATCTCATATCATGAGATATGATGGCTATATTTGATAACAAACATTGTAATTGTAAAAAGTATTATATTTTGTGGGACTACTGAATGACTTGGTAAAGTTATGGATGTAAGATTGCATTCATGATGTCTGCTACAAGTTTGTGTTTCTTCAGTTATAACATTAAGTTTATTACATGTAATCTTAAAAAATGCATTAATATACTGTAATGGCATAGGATGACTGTGCACAAGTCAGCCTTACATTTGTACAGTATTTACGAAACTAGCTAGCACTGTATATCTATCTGACAGGCACACTTCCTCATTATCTTTGCAGCCCGCCGCTGCCTTCTGCAGCCAACACTGGGCAATTACAGTTCACTACAAAATATTCTCATCACTGCAATACTTTTCCCCCAATCTACTGACTACTTTCCTCCTCTTTACCACCTCACTAGTTAAACTATACTATAACGTAGTACAAACAGGCCATTTTTTGAATCATTCAAAGCTTTGCTGGCTCTAAAAAAGTCACCCCTCCGACGCCGGCGTAAATGCGAGTATGGCTTCATGTAACAATTGTAACTTCTCTTAGAGAGGTTTTCCCTGCTTAGGGAATGTTTCCACTGTCCACGTGTTAGAACAGAATAATAAAAGACATTTAGACAGTGTGGACACGCAAGTTAACACAGGCTGCACTTGGCTGACTGCGTGGCCAAGCTCGCCGTAAACAAGTCAGTTAGGGTAGCCCACATTCGGCCTGCTAGCGTAGTTAGCGCTAAGCAGCCAGCTAACCACGGTGTGGCAGAAAGCGGCCAAGTTATTGGTTTTATAAGGAAATCTAAAAAAAAAATACCGCTTTTGCTAGAAAAATTCTTCTAAATAGTGGACATGTGGGATGCCTGATAGACTGTATATGTATACTGTGTTTTCGAAGAAAAAGTGATTGATGAAAAACTAGAAAAGGTGTGTACGTTGTGGCATATTTGCTTACATGTAATGTATATTGCCTAAGGTGTTACATAAATGAGTTGAAAAATAAAGCAAAAGTAGATTGACACTGATGTTTGTGTGTTCTCTACTTAGCAGCCATAAAAAGATTAGAAACTTCCCAAATATATCACACTATATACATTATATTACTGTAACGTATTTTCATGTAAGAAAAAAAAAAGTATTTTTTAGAGATATGGGTACTTTTAATTTAATTTTGTAGTAGTAGTAGAGACTTCCTTTTTCATTTACGGTATCCCGTCAACTTCCTTTTTTTTTTTTTTTTACTTTATTGAACTGCGCATGCAAGTGATGTCGAGGCCACCTGGTGCCTCTGCATGTTTCTACCGGAGGCTGTAATTGCTGCCAAAGGTGCATCAACAAAATATTTAACAAAAGCTGTGAATAAAAATAAAATAAACATTGTCATTATGGGGTGTTTTCTGTAGAATTTTGAGGACAAAACTGAATGTATTTTATTTTGGAATAAGGCTGTGACATCACAGAATTTAAAAAAGTGAATAGCTGTGAATACTTTCAGGGTGCTCTGTAAGTGTGTGACATCAATACCTGAATGTAAATTTGAGTACAAAGGAGTCCAAGCCTCACCAGCCCTTAACCTCACTTCACTTCATTGCATTTTAGCAGTAACTCTATATTGCTTAACAAAAACATACCGTCTTTAATGGTGTCCTTCAGAAGTCCCCTTCCATAATGTTGGTCGAACGTGTCAAACGTGTCATCGCAAAGCTTGTAAACCTGAGAGAAAATGAATTCCAGTTTAGGTTTTCGCGTATGGTAAAGAACAATACACAAAAACACTTTGATGAAGAAATGGAAAAGTAAAAAAATTAACAATGTTTAGTAATATTAATAGGTGATCGAAATGGAAGCATGTCAAGTCTTCACTTCTAATGAATGGAAAATAGAAACAAATTGCAGAACAAAACAGTAACGAACCCAATTAGAACTGTTATTTCATAACATGTTGCTGTTGTGAAAATGGCAGTAAAAATTATTCCAACAACTTTACAGGGCAATAATTGAAAGGATTTTAAATCCCCAGGTTTATTCTTATTTTCCCTTTAAAAAAATAGATGTTGGCGACTGTAATGTTGGGTGCCACCTAATGATGTAACACTAACTACTATGCACTGACCACAAACCACACAGGATACAGTACGAACCGGAACTCAACCAAACCATGTGTGAGTCATACAGTTGCATTCTTAGCCAATATCACCACACGGAACATCAGTGAGTCAAATAACTTTGGGTAGGTGTCTTGTTGCAACATTGAGCCCATTTATGTGTCTATACACATTAGCTAACTGGGTGTAATCAATTAATGATTGCACTTGACATGCACTTCACAAATGTAATACTGGAATTTATTTACATATTTAGTCCATTTTTTATTATTCGATGACTATCAACTTAAAGCTTTCTGTATGAATTTGCAATAATTGGTGCGATTGCAAAATACTGTGGAGACCGATCATCTTCAAGTTGCTTTTACATGCTGGAATACAAACATTTCTCATCAAGATTTAGTAAGCAAAGTGAATGGAATAAAATGATTTATAACCCTTTACCTTGTTCTTTTATTACACAATCCACATAGCTTTACAGTCTGTCTTTGTGTTATGACATTTTGTGTTTATGTATGCTCTCCCATAAATTAATAATACTGTACAAATTAGTCACATGTGCACGGTGAAAGACTGAGTAGGCAGAAGAATACACAGTCGCACGTCGCTACACTGAGGTAGGTTGTCACTTTTGTTCTTTTTTAATACCCCCCTTCATTACGTCTATCATGAGACTGACTCCACTGATGGCAGTGCACCAAAGAAAAGAAAATTTAAATTTACACCTTAAACAAGTCAAACACTGATAAAAAAATTACCGGTAACCCCAATTTCATAATTCTTTCTTACCATCTTTTCCCCTTACACCTTTTCCTAAATGTGAGCTTTGAGACAAACTTGTCTCAGCGGTTAACACTTTTTTTTTACTTTATGCTTTATGTAGTACATACATATACATACTGTGTCTTTCCAAATAACGTCCAATTAACTGAAATTACAGCTGTAACCACAGGTCTACTCCGATTAAGCTTTGGCCACATCTTAAAGATGATCAAGAAAAAAAGATACACCAATGGCAAAAGGTGTGAATCAAATCAAATCAACTTTATTTATACAGCACATTTAAAATTTACCACAGGGGTAGCCAAAGTGCTGTACAATGGGCAGGTTAAAAGATAACAAGAGAAACGAGCAAGCACAACACAACACAAACAGAGCACGATAAAAATAAATAAATAAAACATAACAGGTTCACAGCAGGTGCATTGTGGGACGCCATAGCAGTATGGAGATCACTCAGTGTTAAAAGCCATGGAATAAAAGTATGTTTTTAAGAGCGATTTAAAAACAGGAAGAGAGGAGGCCTGTCTAACACTCAAAGGTATGTATTTCCAGAGCTTGGGTGCCGAAGCGGCGAAAGCTCTGTCACCTCAAAGCTTCAGATTGTGTCAGGGACCGTCAATAGCAGCTGATCGGCTGATCTTAGGGATCGGGGAGGGGGTTAAGGCTGAAGGAGGTCGGAGAGATATGTTGGAGCGAGGTTGTTTAGACATTTAAAAACAAATAGTAGACGTTTTAAATGTATTCAGTAGCGCACAGGGAGCCAATGAAGGGACGCTAGTATAGGGATGACGTGCTCACGCCTGCGGGTCTGTGTCAGCAGACGAACAGCAGAGTTCTGCACGAGCTGCAGGTGGGCGAGGGAGGCCTGGCTAATGCCTACGTACAGGGCTTTGCAGTAGTTAAGACGAGTCAAGATAAAGGCGTGGATTAATTTCTCAACATCATGTCCTGACAGAAACGGTGAATACTTACATAGATGTTCTTAAGTTCTATATTTTTATTGTAACATTTCAAAAAAACTTTTTTCCGTTGTTGTCATTGTGGGATTTGTGTGTAGAATTTTGAGGAACAAAAATTGTGTTATTCCAAAGAAGCTGTAACATAAAACGGGGATAGTGAAGCACTGTGAATACTTTCCAGATGCACTGTATGATTTGACAGTATTTTTATGTGTAATGTTTAAGTAAACACTACATGACATAATTGTTGTTGTGCATTACCATAAAGCAGTAGCCTAACACTGAGCAGAAACACTTCCTGTTTCCAAAATAAAATAAAATAATCTCCTCCTATCAATATGGGATAGGATGCTGGAAATAACCATCTAAATATAATCTAAATGTAATATGAATGCGTATTAGAGGAATAAGTTTTTTTTTGGTGAGTTTTATGTTTATCACGGTAAAAATCCAGAACATGCAGACTAATGTGAAGTCTGTTCTCACTGTCACATTTACAACAAAAACACTTAAAAGTACCACACTATTTATACAATGGATGTAATTGCATCATGAGCTGGCTGTGGACCTTGAGTTTGTATATTATATCTTTGCAATACTCACCAATGCTGTTCAAACTAAAAATGTACCTTTGTACCACTCTGTGTTAATCATTGAATCAGGTGTAGTTAGGGTAATTTTCAGTAAATTCCCACTTTGTTCAGCCAAAAGGGCTCCAAAATATTTATATGGATACAAAAAAAAGTTGTAATTGTTAAAATGGTGAACTTTGCGAATTACCAGAAGATTGTATCATCATCATAAAATCATAAGTCTCTATCGGATAATTGTGTTTCGTGCCAAGAGATTTTATGTTTGTATACCTCGGGTAACTTAAAGTGAGCAGGAAATGATAATGCCAAAAAGATAAATGATGAATGTTCCACTATCTAACTTGCTTCCTTTCCAAAAGATAAGTAAACATTTACACTTCCCCCTCCTGTCTCGCCCATGTGGACCTAGTAAACAGTTTCCACTGAAAGTCTGTGTGTTCTTTGCCCGAGTTATCAGAGTTACATATATGCAGTGAATTTACCTGTGTTAGGGCGATTAACGGCAGACACGAAGGACCAAAATTAAGATATTGCTGTTCTAAGATGAATCAAGAATTAACACCAAAGGGTCTTTTATGGTCGCTGACCAATGAGTATACGAAGGAGAGTTTGTGTAAATGAATGTGTATGTACAGTTGTGATCAAAATTATTCAACCCCCACACAATATTGGTGTTTTAGCAAGTTGGACATTTATTCCGTATTTTGTTTATAGTCATATCAAATAAAGATGCATTAAATAGACAAATGCAACTTGAATTACAACACTATATTTTGTAACATACCAAACAGTGTCATTTCTCTTAATATCTCATTGACAAAATTATTCAACCCCTTGAAGATCAGAACTCTTAAGAACAGAATTTGAATAAGGTAGTTTCAATCAGGTGTTAAAAACACCTGTAGATGTGATTAGAACCATAACGAGCAACACTTAAACTGATTGAAAAAGACTGTGACGCTTAGCTTCTTGTAAATGGTCAATGGTGTATTTGCAACATGGTGAAGTCCAGGGAGTGGTCAAAGAAGTCAAGAGAGGAGGTAATTTCTCTTCATAAGAAAGGATATGGATATAAGAAAATAGCAAAGACATTACACATTCCAAGAGACACAGTTGGGAGCATAATTAGCAAGTTTAAAGCTAAAGGCAGAGTGGAAACACTACCTGGGCGTGGTAGAAAGAGGATGCTGTGTGCAACTGCTGTCCGGTATTTGAAGCGTACAGTGGTGTAAAACCCCCGGGTAACAGCTGAGGAACTACAACAGGACATTGCAGAGGGGGAAACGCAGGTTTTGTCCCAGACAATAAGGCGCACACTACAAGATGAAGCCCTCCATGCCAGAACTCCCAGGCGCACCCCACTTCTGACCACCAGGAACAAGAAAAATAGACTCCAGTATGCCAAAAATCATCTGGACAAACCCCAAAGGTTTTGGGAAACTGTTCTATGGAGTGATAAGACGAAAGTGGAACTCTTTGGGCGTATGAATCAACGTTATGTATGGAGGAGAAAAAAATGAAGCTTACAAAGAGAACACCTTTCCTACTGTTAAGCATGGTGGGAGGTCAATCATGCTCTGGGGCTGTTTCTCTGCCTCAGGTACCAGGAATCTCCAGCGCGTTCAAGGCATTATGAATTCTATTTCCTACCAGGATATATTAGCTGCAAATGTCATGAAGTCAGTGACGAAGCTGAGGCTTGGGAGATGTTGGACCTTCCAACAGGACAACGATCCCAAGCATACCTCCAAATCAACATCAGAGTGGTTGCAGAAGAAGGGCTGGAAGACTCTAGAGTGGCCTTCACAGTCGCCAGACCGAAATCCTATAGAAAACCTGTGGTGGGACTTGAAGAAGGCAGTTGCAGCATGCAAGCCCAAGAATATGAATGAACTGGAGGCAATTGCCCAAGAGGAATGGGCTAAAATACCTGTAGATTGTTACAAGAAGCTTGTGTCCGGTTATGTATCACGTTTGAAGGATGTAATTACTGCCAAAGGGTGTTCTACTAAGTAATAAAGTTGCATGTAACTAGGGGGTTGAATAATTTTGTCAATGAGATATTAAGAAAAATTTCCTTTTTTGGTATTTTGTAAAATACAGTGTTACAATTTAAGTTGCATTTGTCTATTTGACACATCTTTATTTGATATGACTATAAACAAAATACGGAATAAATGTCCAACTTGCTAAAACACCAAAATTGTGTGGGTGTTGAATAATTTTGATCACAACTGTATACTACATACATGTACATGACATTGTTTGCCACAAAGAAGACAACTTGTATTCTCTGTTGTCAGTAATCTAAAATAAATATGTCAAATAGAAGCAACTTTTAATGAGTTGTCATAAGTTTGGGACTGTTTCGCCAACCATTATATTAGGAAGGTGCCCGCCACCCCCAGAAAATCAAGTTAATTCTATTTACAGTACAGCACCAGATTGCTGAACAAAATATACAAAATACCAACATAATAAAACAACCGCTTACTGCAAAATGTATAGTGTGTAGATTAATAAATGATCATGATTCTCATTGATGTAGTAATTAAAAAAAAAAAAAAAATGTGGGTGGAAACAAGCAACTTTTCGTGTCTTTCTCAACATCTTTGGGTGTAAGTTGAATGTCAAAGTTGACCAACATCACTGTTTATGGCAAAAACTATCTACTATACAAGTGAGAGGCATTATTTATGATCTAGAGTTAACTTCCACCAACTCAAAGGCAGCAGCTCAAAGGCTCAGTATGTCAATAACTGAATAAGCTCGTTACCTCCCTGTGATCAGAGCGCCGCTAAAAGTTGTTCTTCAGCTTTTATAATAATGCTGGTTAATATTCAGGTCAGGACATGTGAATGAAAAATTGTTGGCAGTTTTTGGACGCTTTTTAGAGGGCCCTATTGGCGCAATAGATTGTGCTCATTAGCTGCAATGTTAGCCACCTTGTACTTGCATTAAAAACAAAAAAAAACATGTTCTTGTCTTATATAGGGATTGTAAATAATAGGCAAAACTTCATAAAATCGTGGTTCCCCTTTAAATATTGTTTTCTTTTATGTATACTGTCCACGTGTGTGTGTCACATAATTTTGTCAGTAATTGCAACCAGGCTCTAAATTGGTTGTCAAAATTGGTTATTAACTCATTTCTTATTATGTAATTGCTACAAGAGATTAAATATGAATAGATTGTGACTTGCTAATTGTTGCAAGATTTCGATTAACATTGACAAAGAGTTTCTATCATCATTATTAACTAATTAAAACACTTCAAATTTGTTTTTTTTTATACCATAAGTTTTTCTTTTGAAGAAAAAAATCGTCTTGTCTTACTTGTATTAAGGTGATTTTTTTTTTACACAAACGCTTTGTTTTCAAGTCTTCAAATGTTTATCATGCTTTTCTAAGGTTCATTACGAATTGTAGATCCATGACAAATCACTGTAACATTTACCTACGAGTTGAATGGTCATCTTTGTCCAGTAGAAGGCAGGTACATACACTTTATTTTACAAGGCTGTTTGGTTTACTGCCTCCCTACATTAATATTTTAATCAGACAGAGAACCTTTGACTCTTACTCCCGAGGATCAAACAATCAGCTGTCTTTCTCTGTGCCTTTCACCTGAACAGAGCTTTTTTTTCTTTTTGAATAACAAAACAAAATTTTTGTTAAATTTTTTTAAACAATTTACAGAAATACAATACATTACATCCATCTATCTATCCATTTTCTACCACTTATCCCTTTCTGGGTTTTTTTCCCCCCACACTTCCCAAAACATTTTTTTAAAGTCAACTGAGCTGTTTTTCTTTAGAAAAGGCTGTCAAAAGACTTGAAATTGATACTTGAAGGATTTTAAATGCAGACAGTGTTGGACAATTGTTTTAATTAATCTGTGCTTCCTTGTGTAACTGTATAGTTGTTTATTATACTTTTGAGTGAAACGTTGTTGCCTCTTGAAAGAGGTTTTCAATCTCAATGGAATTTTTCCTGGTACAATGAAATAAAATAAAAAATAACTAAGTTACCTATTATAAGGATATCCCTACTGTAAAGGCGCCAACACACAGTATAATTATGTTTACAAAAGTAGATAGCATATTAAGAAAATGTCATGTTATAATAAAACCTTAAAACTCATACTTACTCTCATGCCAAGGACAAGAAAGCCTATCTCCTCCATTAGTGGGTACTTCTTGATCTGTTGCTCCCTTTTCTCCTGTGAGGCGAAAGGATCGTAGCTTCGCTGGCCGAGCTTCACATCCATGATGCACGGCTTGACGAAGTGTCGAGTCACATCCTCTAGCTTCATGTATAGGTCTGAGGCAGTGACAGGCACACGCACATTTCCAATTATTAGTGGTAGCCAAGAGAAACAAAAGGTGCCTTTCGGGTACAAAATAATTAATACAAATTATGTGACGATGAGTAATTAAAATGTTTGTTATTATACAATAACTGGCTTGAATAAAATGTACATTTTATTCACACTGACGATCATGTCCACAATCTAAAATAGCCTTCACAATTTACCCAACAATCATTTGCAAAAATAAGACACCCCATGGAGTAACGTGTGACATGTACTATGGGTTGTGTCAAGTCAAATAAAATGTATCTATATACTGTAGTTTACAACTGAAGATATTTGTGGCATGTCTCGACCTCCACGGCTCATACATTAAAAGAAACCAACTGAACATCACACAAGAAAGCAATCGGTGACTGAAGCAAGCGAAAAAAACTCTCTTGACGGGATAAAACCTTGAACAAAATGGGATGTACAACTTTTTCAAACAGTTGCGTTGAGTTTAAGTCTATCCAACCATTTGAAGTAATTACATAATCCAAAAACTTGAATGAGGCTGAGATGAGAGGTAATTTTCAGGCATTGTTTGTTACTGTGTCAATCATCTGCCATATATTTAAAAGTTAAAATTTAAAAAGTTCTTTTTTTTTTTTTTTTTTTGGGTGGGGAGTTGCCTATCATTTCCAATCATTATAAGGGACAAGACGACAGAAGTATTTTTTTTTATGCATTCTAACTTGTAAATAAAACAGCGGAGCCAAAGGGAGATCCTCTATTCCGCCCATAGATCCCAATAAATAACCATCCAAAAACTATCAACAATACTCCATTTACATTTTGCGACTTGAATATTAAACAAGTATTAGGGATATTTTTATTACAAAAGCTAACGCAGACAATTTATTTAGAGCGGCGCCCTGACAACTGGTGAGCTGCTTTCTCACCGCAGAGATCCATCCATCCATCCATTTGCTTCAGCTTATCCGAGGTCGGGTCGCGGGGGCAACAGCCTAAGCAGAGAAGCCCAGACTTCCCTCTCCCCAGTCACTTCGTCCAGCTCCTCCCGAAGGATCCCGAGGCGTCCCCAGGCCAGCCGGGAGACATAGGCTTACCAATGTGTCTTGGGTCTTCCCCTTGGCCTCTTGTGGGTCGGACGTTCCCCAAACACCTCCCTAGGGAGGCGTTCGGGTTGCATCCTGAGCAGATGCCCAAAACACCTCATCTGGCTCCTCTCTAAGTGGAGGAGCAACGGCTTTACTCTGAGTTTCTCCCGGAAGACAGAGCTTCTCGCCCTATCTCTAAGGGAGAGACCCGTCACCCGGCGGAAGAAACTAATTTTGGCTGCTTGTACCCGTGATCTTGTCCTTTCGGTCATAACCCAGAGCTCATGACCATAGGTGAGGATGGGAATGTACATCGACCAGTAAATTGAGAGCTTTGCCTTCCGGCTCAGGTCCTTCTTCACCACAACGGATCGATACAGCATCCGCAATACTGAAGACGCCGCACCCATCTGCCTGTCAATCTCACAATCCACTCTTCCTGCATTTGTGAGCCAGACTCCTAGGTACTTGAACTCCTCCACTTGGGGCAACATCTCAACTTGGAGATGGCACTCCACCCTTTCCATGGACTCGGACTTGGAGGTGCTGATTCTCATCTCATTCGCTTCACACTTGGCTGCGAACCGATCCAGTGAGAGCTGAAGATCCTGGCCAGTTGAAGCCACCATGACCACATCATCTGCAAAAAGCAGAGACTTAATCCTGCAACCACCAAACTGGAGCCCCTGACTGTGCCTAAAAATTCTGTCCATAAAAGTTATGAACAGAATCGGTGACAAAGGGCAGCCTTGGCGGAGTCCAAACCTCACTGGAAACGGGTCCGACTTACTGCCGGCAATGCAGACCAAGCTCTGACATTGATCATACAGGGAGCAGACCACCACAATCAGACAGTCCGATACCCCATACTCTCAGAGCACTTCTCCAAGTCCACAAAGCACATGTAGACTAGTTGGGCAAACACCCATACACCCTCAAGGACCCCGCCGAGAGTATAAAGATAGTCTACCGTATGAAAACCACACTGTTCCTCGTGGATCCGAGGTTCGACTATCCGGCATAGCCTCCTCTCCAGTACACCTGAATAGACCGGGAAGGCTGAGGAGTGTGATCCCACAATAGTTGGAACACACCCGCTCGTTCCCCCATCTTAAAGAGAGGAACCACCACCCTGGTCTGCCAATCCAGAGGCACCGCCCCAAATTTCCACGCGATGTTGCAGAGTCTTGTCAACCAAGACAGCCCCACAGCATCCAGAGCCTTAAGGAACTCCGGGCGGATCTCATTCCCCCCCCAGGGACTTGCCACCGAGGAGCTTTTTAACTACCTTGGCAACCTCAGCCCCAGAAATAGGAGAGTCCACCACAGATTCCCCAGGCACTGCTTCCTCAGACGAAGATGTGTTGGTGGGTTTGACGAAGTATTCCCTCCATCGATCCACAACAGCCGCAGTAGAGGTCAGCAGCACACCATCCTCACCATACACCCTGTTGACAGTGCACTGCTTCCCCCCCACCCCAAGGCGGCGGATGGTGGACCAGAATTCCCCAAACTCCTCCCCTGTCCGAGTTTTTGCCTCCGCGACCGCTGAAGTTGCAATTCAATTGTCCTGTCTGTACCTCTCTGCTGCCTTTGGAGTACCGTGAGCCAAAAGAACCCGGTAGAACTCTTTCTTCAGCTTGACGACATCCCTCACTGCACCAACCACCTTGCGGCCAAAGCTCCAATCAGCCGCCTCGACAATAGAGGCACGGAAAATGTTCCAGTCCAACTCAATATCCAGTGCTTCCCTCGTGACATGTTCAAAGTTTTTCTGGAGGTGGGAATTGAAACTCTGTCTGACAGGAGACTCTGCTAGACGTTCCCAGAAGACCCTCACAATTCATTTGGGACTGCCAAGTCTGTCCGGCCTCCTCCCCCACCATCGGAGCCAGCTCACCACCGGGTGGTGATCGGTAGAAAGCTCTGCCCCTCTCTTCACCTCAGAGCTCGTTAAAGAGCGCTTTATAGCCAGACTCCCATAGGCAAGCAGACTTTTGATCCCATTTATTTGAAAGTTAGATTGCATTAAAAAAAGTATTAAACATATGTGAGCTTGTCTTAAATAAGCATTGTCAATGGTAGGCAAAATTCCCCCAAAAAGTGCAGTTCCCCTCTAAAAAAGGTCTCCTAAAAAAGAAAACAATAACGGTCAAAGCAATCATATTTTACCTTGATTTGTAGACTTGATAATGAATAATTACTAAAAGTACAAAAAAATAGTACAACACTTCAATCACCAATAGATATTACTATTATTATTATTATTATTATTATTATTAAGAGCACACATCTCACCATTAGGTGCATCAGGAGAGGACCAGGTGCCGTAATATTTTGGTAGATGGTTCTGGAGCTGCAGAAGAAATGGGTCACAGCAGTCCTCTGCATATACCTGGGGCATATAATATAAATCATCCCTCTTCAATAGGACATTATGGGCGTGTGTGTGGAGGGGTAATTTTTAATTAGGTAATAAAAATGCTAAAACTCATCCATAGTTAATTCTAATATATTTAGATAAAAAACTGACAGCATGTTAATAAGCATCAACATTCTATTTTATTTTCTCTTTACATTACTCCTCATTATTGTTATTTTTCTCCATTTCTAGCAGGCTAATAAAAAACAAGCTGCGGCCCACACAATGGACATCCCTGTAATAAGGGCAACACTAGGAAGACATTTCTCTGCTATCAGGTTATTTTTAACTTGCTGGATTCTATTCCATAAAATATAACGTAGCCCAATGACTGACCATACAATAACAGTTTTTTACTATATAATAGACACACAGAAATTAATGTTTAACAGGCTGAAGCAGCAAACTATTGGAAACAATCATAGTGATGTATAATACCATGCTGTAAAACTGCATCTCTCTTGGTCCTCTGGGTGGAGGCTGGAGTTGCTTCAAGACTGTTCCATCTGGATGCTGCAGAATTCCTGCAACAAACAAACCATACTGAATTTAAGGTTCTTTTGAGCAACATGTGATCTTTAAATGTATCTTCTCCCCAGAGTCCCCAGTCACCTCAAAGCGGGATAAATTTGCCAAAACACCCATTTTATAATAGTCTAAAATAATCAAACATACCTTGGAATACTACAGTTATCTAGCAGACCTAAGTTGATTAAAAGGTGGACGAACAAATTATTTTATGGTAAGAGGCAACATTCCCTCTAAGGCAGTGGTTCTCAAATGGGGGTACGTGTACCCCTGGGGGTACTTAAAGGTATGCCAAGGGGTACGTTAGATTTTTCAAAAATATTCGAAAAAAAAACAACAATTCAAAAATCATTTATAAATACTGTATATTTATTGAATAATACTTCAATATGAATGTAAGTTCATAAACTGTGAAAAGAAATGCGACAAGTTAATATTTAGAGTTGACAGCTAGATTTTTTGTGCACATGTTCCATAAATATTGATGTTAAAGATTTATTTTTTTGTGAAGAAATGTTTAGAATTAAGTTCATGAATCCAGATGGATCTTTATTACAATCCCCAAAGAGGGCACTTTAAGTTGATGAGTACTTCTATGTGTAGACATCTTTATTTATAATTGGAACACTTATTTATTTTTCAACAAGTTATTAGTTATTTTTACATCTTTTTTTCTGAATAGTTCAAGAAAGACCACTAAAAATGAGCAATATTTTGAACTGTTATAAAATTTAATCAATCATAAACTGATGACATAGTGCTGCTGTATTTTACTTTTTTATCCCTTTTTTTCAAAGAAAAATGCTTTGCTCTGATTAGGGGGTACTTGAATTAAAAAAATGTTCATGGGGGTACATCACTGAAAAAAGGTTGAGAACCACTGCTCTAAGGTACGCGCCTGTGCAATTGCACACTGCTCACGCGTCCTCTGCACACGGCAAATCTAGGCCGCACACAAAATCAAATAAAAAGATATGCGCATAACAGTGTGCACGTCTGCCATCGCTCACGTGTGCTACTGAATGCTCAAGGAGTTTTGTCGTTTGCTCATACATATGAAATATTGGAGGGAAAATTGGTAAGGGGGAATATAACTATTCATTAGATATGTTTAAAACCATATAAACACCAAAACAGGGGTTCTTAACACTTTTTGACCTCAGGACCCATGCTTTCGTCATTGTTTAGTTCAAGACGAGGCAATTGAGTGTTTCGAGATTAATAATCACTACTGGACACATTATTTTCCCAAACAAATGCTTCTTCTCATCACAATAACATTTCAGTCACATTTTTGTCATTTTCTGTGGTATTTACCATTGAACAGTGGATTCCGTTTTTTGGGCCAATTCAGTCATTCCGTCGGCATCAATACAAAAATGCCCTACTTTTTTTGTTGAGTGCAGCAATTATTGATTAGGTATACCAGCGCTGTGTCAAATAAAAAGTAGTAACCATGGTGACAATATAAAACTTCAAGTAAACATGGTCTTTTTTCCCACTCATAGGCTCACTCATCCGTTTCATGATTACAAGCTCAGGTTTTTTGCCTGCACTTTGCATAGCTCATTAATCATTCCTTTCAATTATATTTTTATGATCGTGAGAAGCCATAATCAAAATCCAAATTCGATCAATGTCCAGTCCTACGTCAAGCAATCATATTTTGAAAAGTGGAGCCTTACTTTTGAGCGCTATCGATTAGACATGTTTGCTTTGTTGGCACGGAGAAATGCAATATCACCTAATGGCAGTTGGCTATGGAATACGCCTGTTTGCCGGCAAAGCGCTTGAACTGGTGCTGAGTCTGCAACTGGACGTGATGTCCCGTGTAACAAAAGTATAAAAAACATTGCACCATTTGATTTTAAGTCAGTCAGTATCCTGTAGTAGGGCTGTAGGTTATACCACTACTAATAGCGTACTGCGGTACTAATAAAATAAAAAAGGTACTTTATTGCCCTTGAAAAATATCACTATGCGTCTGGTGGTGGGCCGTGGTGAAATAGCTGGTTATATGTGCTGAGGCGCATGTGAGTCAACAAACACAGTGCCCTTTAAAAGCGTAAACAGTGTTGAGACAAAAGAGGGAGAACGGACGTATTTTGGCTTTAAAAGGAACGATAAAGGTGCAATGCACTGCAAAGTCCTCACGAGCTAGCTGTTACCATCCCTTGACAGTGTTTTAGCTACTTCAAAATCACTAATCCTTGCCGCCATGGCGACAAAACACTACGTTAGGCCTGGGTCAATATTGAATAAGTCAATTAACGGAGTGATAAAAGAAGATGAAGTCGATACCTTTTTCAGCGTCGATAATCGCCATATCTATGCAGGCCTCAAATTTTAACTTTTTAAGGTCAAGGCAAGTGTTGTCTTAAAGGAGGGCTCATATTTTAGGGCACCAAGGCAGGTTAGAAGAGCACTAAGGCAAACATTATTTTCTTTCGTGGAAGGGGCTCCAAAGTCTAATAAACAAGCGTTGGTGTTCTCCTGTTTCAGTACAACAGTTTGGCCAACAAAAATAACGAGGAATGACACCTCTCACATCGATTACACAATCTTCACAGCCTTCGTTCAGTTTGTAGAGATGACAAAACATTTGAGCAAGTATTGACGTTATTTGAGCACTGATATCGTTTGCAGTTAAATGAGTGAACATCCCAGTCAACAAACTAAAGACTTTATAAACAAGTTGTAGCAACGTTTATGACACATCCACTGCTGCATTTACTCACATCATTAACTCTCAGTCACAGCAGTTCATGGACTGTATTGAGGATATTAAAGCAACATCAAATAGTTTTTCTCCTATGCCGTATAATTTTAGTGTGGGGACGAGTGCGTATGTCTCCAAAATTCTCTATACCTGTCTCCATCTAAACACAGCAGTGTGCTCTTAAACGCATGGCGGGAAACGAGGGAAAATGACGTCAAACCAAGCACTTGGCTCTGTTTACTCCGAGGGGTAATCACCGCAGCAAAGTCTGTGTAGCTTGTACGCTATGATTATCAAGCCAGACGACACTAGTGTGCATGCGCCTGACTTTGTGTTGCCTAAAATGCATTAATGAATGACGGGGTTTTGGTCATTAAAAATTAGACATATTACTAACCGTCTGGAATTTTATCGCGAATAATCTCTCTAACGTTTATTGTTACATTCCTCGTCCATTATCAAGGGCGGCCACGGCATGTTCTTGCCGCAGATGTTGGTCAATTTTTTAGGACATTACGGCAAATGACAGTGTATGTGTTTGGGTTACAGGAGCAGTCACTCTTGCATGTTTCAGAAGCAGCGGGCATATGCACTACATAGATATAAATGACAATAATGTTAACCGCTGTAAAACTCCCGACGGTTTGCATTACCAGAAAAAATTTAAATGACTGAAAACATTTTATCCACAACCACACATTGATAAACTTATGGAAGGACAAGCTTGCCTGCTTGCTTACATTCCAACATGACAACAAGAGACATTGATGTCTTTTCCCATTAAGAAACGTCATACTCCAATCTAAACTTGTATAAACACATTACTGTCTAAACACCTAAGACACAGTATTCACATTGAACATAAACGCTGTGCTGCCTTATATAAAGTGATCAATAAAAACTCGAGTGTCAAATTGAAACAGACAGACGTCCTTTAAACAGGAAGTGAACGCAGGTGATGTCACATAAAATGGAAGTGAAAATAACTGTTCAACCAATTTGATTCATTAAAAAAACATTTACAAATTGAAAAGGAAAAAGCTGAGCATATTTAAACCCATAGATAAAAATAATATGGCGCTTATGAATCCAGAACAATATTTAATGTTTCCTTTGCCAATAAAGTCTCTTGTGTGGCTATTCATTGTATTTTCTTTTCTTTATTTATGACCAATGTATGACCCTGTAACTACTTGGTATTGGATAATACCTAAATTTATATTACCACCCAAAAACTAAGTATCCAAACAACAAAAGAATAAGTGTTTTTCACATTTTAACAAATGTAATAAACCAGACAATAACATGCTAAAACAGAGAGTAACCATATATTAACAATAAATGAACAAGTAGATTAATACTTATTTCATTTTCTATCACTTGTCCCTCATAATTTTGACGAAATAATGCAAAGAGAAATTAGACAATATGTTACTGCTTATGTCAGCAGCCAAATTAGGACCCTTTGTAACCAATTCGCTTACTTACTACTAAAAATTAAGTTGTCCAGTACATTCATTGTTATTTTAATGTAATTGTGTTTAAATGTTTTAAAATTGTTCTTTAAGTGAAATAAGAATGTCAATAAGAACGTATGTTTAATGTATCAAAAGATTTTTTTGTTAAAATAAAATCAATGTTGACATTTTTTGTGGTCCTCTTGATTTTAGTACGGGTTTTTTTCGGTACCTATGAAAGTCCCAAATTCAGTTCACAACCTTGGTGAGATCTGGACTCCAGAATGAACTCAAATTTGAGGTAGCCCAGGATCATTGAATGCAGTGTGTTCAACTTCAGAGGGTTCACTCCATTACCAAGAGTATCTAGATATGCAATTGTAGAAGTCCAATTTTTCTCCTAAGCAGATATGTCCAAACTGTTGTGTTTTTTTACTGGCCCTCGACATGTTCTGAAAATTAAATACATAATAAATTAGGCATACTATATATAACACTAACAGCTATTTGTTTTGACACCTATAACACTAAATGCTAAGATAATGTTTTTCAGAATCAGTTTTATTGGCCAAGTATGTTTAACACAAAAAGAAACAAGTCGACTTGGGAGTGTGCTCTCTTTGCTCAATGCAAGTAACAAAGAAAAACGTACACGAGAGAGCACAGCACCGTGGTTTCAAATGATCAAACTGATAAATTGAATTTGTTTTATCATTATCAATGTACACATTTTATTAAAGTGGCCCCACACATTCTTTAATTTCCCAGTATGTGGTCATCATAAGTATTAGTAAAATGTATGAAATTCCTATTCAGCATAAAAACATAATTTCTGCAAAAGGGTCATCCATAGTCCAGTCTTTAGAACAGTTACTGAGCCCTCTCCAAAATAAAGAAGTACTTGTATCAGTCAAATCGGATGTGGCCTAAAAATAAAACCCAATGACGGAGAGTGGCTCATAGTCATCTGACGATGTGAAATACTCATCCTGACTGTACATATGGTGACGTGAAGTCTCCAGATCAATTAAAGGGTTTTGTGATTCTTACACATTTCTATTCAAATTGTATTGAACTTTTGTACAAAGTTGAATCCTTAAGGTCCAGTGTTACAAATAATACATATCCATACTATATTATAAGTTAGTTACATCTTTCGGTGCAGCCTGTAAAACAGATCACGGCGCATCATTCTATCTGTAAGGGGAACATGCATGAAAACGTTATTAAAAGTCCATTTTACACCAAAGATACCAGATTATTAATGAAATGAATTATGCAGTACACTAGGCATGGACCCTGGACAAAATTAGTGGGACAACTAATACAGATTTTCATTGTGACACTCTGCAATATAGGCAAAATTCATGAGGCAGTAATACCAATACCAAAGTCATTGTAAAGTGCGGTGCCAAGCAAACCGTTAGGACAACCAACCATCTCCAGATGTTTCAGTTGGGGGAAAAAAGTGCTAAGATTTCTCCTAATATTAGAGCTACATACAGTCACTCTGTAGGCTGTGTTGGAAGATGCAGGAAAGATATATTTGCATTCTAGGTATGTTGGAAATTGGGTTCAAATAGGCATTTTGAAAGTGCTAACGTTATGTCAGAATAAAAATAATAGGACTGAAGATGTCCAAGGAAAAGGCAAATGTGCTGCCACCTAAAAGACATTTTTAATATTGTTACGTCCTTGTCCGTGATCATTACACCATTCACAAAGTGCATAATATCAATATAAAAAAATAAAATATTTTATTTGTATCTTAAAGTGCCAAAGGTACCAGTTCACAAATCATTTCCAACCCATTGTCCAAATAATCAAAAACCCAACACAAAACTTATACTTGTGGTACAAAACATACAAAACCAGTGAAGTAGGCACGTTGTGTAAATCGGAAATAAAAACATAAAAACAATGATTTGCAAATCCTATTCAACCTATAATTAATTGAATACGCTGCAAATTAAATATACTTAACATTCGAAATGGTAAACTTTGTTATTTTTTGCAAATATTAGCTCATTTGGAAATGCCTGCAACATGTTTCAGAAAAGCTGGCACAAGTGGCAAAAAGACTAAGAAAGTTGAGGAATGCTTATCAAACACTTAATTTGAACATCCCACAGGTGAACAGGCTAATTGGGAACAGGTAAGTGCCTTGATTGGGTATAAAAACAGTTTCCATGAAATGCTCAGTCATTCACACGCAAGGTTCAAGGTTGAAAGTTTATTCGTCACATGCAGAGTACACCACAGTGAAATGCTTTTTTCAATGCTCTTCAGATATCCTTCAGACAAGGATGGGCGAGGGTCACCACTTTGTGGACAAATGCGTGAGCACATTGTCGAACAGCTTAAGAACATCATTTCTCAATGAGCTATTGCAAGGAATTTAGGAATTTTACCGTTCGTCGCTACATCGGTAAGTGCAAGTTGAAATTCTACTATGCAAAGCGAAAGCCATTTATCAACAACACCCAGAAACACGGCCGGCTCATTTAGGATGGACTGATGCAAAACGGAAAAGTGTTCTGTGGTCTGAGGAGTCCACATTTCAAATTGTTTTGGAAACTGCGGACGTCATGTCCTCCGGACCAAAGAGGAAATTAACCATCCCGACTGTTATAGGCTTAAAGTTCAAAAGCAAGCAAACTAAAGTGTTTCTGATCATTTCCTGATAATATTGTAAATCCTATTTTTTAAATTTTTGTACAAAATGGATGGACGATTGTTGTTACGTTACAATGTGTGTGGTGCTGTGTGGCGAAAAAATGGGTTCTGTGTGTATTTGTGTGCGTGTGTCAGAGTGAGTGTGTATTTTTGTGTGTCTCTCTGGGTGTTGGGCTCGCGCTGATTCACTGGACCGAGTATTACTTGTACTGTATTTTTACATGTTTGGCAAAGATCCCTCTTCAATGTGGTATTACATTTACATGCAGACTCAAATCACTGTGGTCGCCGTTCCCGTGTGAAAGCATCTGTTTATGATTACACGCATGTCCGTAACTACCATTGAGGACACCAAAGTCATGTCCTCTGTCTTTTTATAAGTGACAAAAAGAAGATGAAATGACTGACTGTAAATGTACTTTGTGTAGTGTGTTCTGTATAAAATCACACGGTAGCTTAACCTCTCTCAATATACAATCTTTGGTCACGTACACCCCAATACAACTCCAACGATGTATCCCAGCTGCTCTCGGGCATAAGGGATGCCTGCTGTCACCAATTCTGTTCATAACTTTTATGGACAGAATTTCTAAGCACAGTTAGGGAGTTAAGAGGATCTAGTTTGGTGGCTGTAGGATTAGGTATCTGCTTTTTGCAAAGGCCGTGGTTCTGATGGCTTCATCCGGCCAGGATCTTCATCTCTCACTGGATCGTTTCACAGTCGAGTGTGAAGCGACTGCGATGAGAATGAGCACCTCCAAGTCTGAGTCCATGGTTCTTACCCGGAAAAGGGAAGAGTGCCATCTCTCGGTTGGGTGGGAGATTTCTGCCCCAAGTAGAAGAGTTCAAGTACCTCGGAGTCTTGTTCACGAATGAGGGAAGAGTGGATTGTGAGATCGACAGGCAAATCGGTGCGGCATCTGCAGTGATGTGGACCTTGTATGGATCAGTTGTGGTGAAAAAGGAACTGAGCTGAAAGGAAAATATCTCAATTTACCGGTCGATCTACATTCCGATCCTCATCTATGGTCATGAGCTTTGGGCTATGACCAAAAAGACAAGATCACAGGTACAAGCAGCTGAAATGAGATTCGTCTGTCAGGTGGCGGGGCTCTCTCTCAGAGATAGGGTGAGAAGCTCCGTCATTCGAGAGGAGCTCAAAGTAAAGCCGCTGCTCCTCCATATAAGGAGGAGCCAGATGAGGTGGTTCGGGCATCTACTGAGGATGCCCTCCAGACGCCTCCCTGGGGAAGTGTTTATGGCACGTCCGACCAGTAGGAGGCCACGGGGAAGATCCAGGACACGTTGGGGAGACTAAGTCTCCCGGATGGCCAGGGAACACCTCGCGATCACCCTGGAGGAGCTGGATGAATTAGCTGGGTAGAGGGAAATCTGGGCTTCCCTGCTTAAACTGCTGCCCCAACGACCCGACCTCAGATAAGCGGAAGAAGATGGATTGATGGATGAAATATAATAACATAGCTCAGCTCTGACCTCTTTGTATTCCCCAAAGAGTGGGAACATATTTAATTTGTAATAGTTTGTCTTCTAATTTCCCAAAGATGCCTTTTTGGAATGCAGGGTGTACTCCGCCTTCCGCCAGAATGCAGCTGAGATAGGCTCCAGCACCCCCCGCGACCCAGAACGGGACAAGCGAAAATGGTTGGATGGATGATCAGTTTAAATCTTAGTGGTACCATGCTAATGACAACTTTAGTTGCTGTTTTAGTACATATTTTAGTATATATTTTCTATAGAGGTCAACTGGCATTGAGGCCTAGCAAACCTTGCAATGGGGAGGGGCAAGCATGACGCAATACAGGCTGAACAGGATTCCACTATTTGTTCAACAAAGTAAAGCCTCCATAACACAATAACACTCCAGAGTCTCGATATTGTGCAACTAACACAATGTACTGTATGTGACCAGAGTTAATGATTATTCGGGTCTAGGCGCAGGGAAAAAATAAGATAAGATTATACTGCCTTACTGTCGGTACAGTACTTTGTTAACAAAATTACTCTTTATTTTATCAGACAGAGAGACATCCATCAACAATCAGTATCACATAGACGTTTCATTTGACATTGACTTATTAATTGATCTGCTTTATGTTTCGTATGGCTATTAATTGCAACACAACTATAGTCATTAAATTTTTGTTTGTCAGTGAGTAAAACACCACCATAATACTATACAACTTGAACAATAACATTTTAGTTTGACAGTTAATAGATAATGTTACCATTTTCTTGACCTGAGTGCTTGCTGAACCAATTTAATAATTCTAAACAATTTTCACTGCTTCAATCAAATGTATTACATGCTGCCAGTTCTTAAACATTACACATGGACAACAATTCCTGCTTAAGGACTTTTTACAACCCCGACAGTGTTTCTTTTTAGGAATTTGCAAAGATGCAAACAAGTGCAACAGTGTGAATCATTGTTTATTTGTAGGTAATCTAGAGTGTAGCACTACAGCATTGACTTAGCATTAATTCTACCCAGTTGTATCACCATTCCCAATCTCTCATGAACAATGCTGACACACTGCTTTCGTCTTATTCACTTGTCTTTGTCCATTCATAAATTTCACACAAGATGAAGTGTTACCAAACAGAAGAGTTTAATGATTGAAGCAGCATTACTTTGGCACTATTACTAGTAGGGATGGGAATTTATAAGATTATTTCGGTTAACATTCCACTATCGATTCCGCTTAACGATTCGGTTCCTCAGCTACAATCGGGATAGGCGCCAGCGCCCCCCGTGACCCCGAAAGGGAATAAGCGGTAGAAAATGGATGGATGGATGGATTCGGTTCCTTAACAGTTCTCTTATCGATTCTCATTTGGAAAAACCGAGAAAAAAAGGCGATTATGAAAAGGTGGAAAATTGGAAGCCTACATTGAGGTCACATATGTAGCATAGAAAAATTATTTAATATACATATTCTTTTGTGGAATTTAAGAAAATATATCAGGTGGAAATTACACAAGAATATAACATTTAGAAACATGTGATATTAACATGTTACATGCCAAGTAAAATATATCAAGCCTTTATTTGTTATAATTTTCAAGATTATGGCTTAAAAGTTTATGAAACTTAAAATTGAAAATCTCAGAAGATTTCAGGTTTCAAAAAGTGTAAGACAAGACCGTTTCAAAAACGCAACATTCGATGCAATTGTTGCATGCTCTGTTCAAATGTTTCAGCATGTTGCTCACATCATCCACTTGATGAAATAGCCTTATAAATATGATAAGTAACGCAATAGTTTCTTGTACGTAATAATTTCTTGTAAAATGTTAGTGTTTGTTCTGCCTGAGCGCCGGCATTTTGTGATCCGACATCACTGCGCATACCCACCCGGAAGAACCTTTAAGAGAATCGCTTGACAAAATAGCAAGCGATTCCAAGGAAATAATGCACTGGGAACCGGTTCTGAACTAGAACCGGTTTTTGATCACATCCCTAAATCACGAGTTATGACTACTGCTAGCCAAAGGCTCCATTGTCGTCGAACTGGACCTTATTTAACACGCAGAACGCCTCGCCTTTTGTCCACTTTTAGACACACTCCCCGGGCGTGTGCATTGCATGGTGGCACCGATTTCAAACTTCCTGTCTGTTACTTTTAATGTGTGCCGTGTCATATATCGATACCACTCTGTAACGTACTGAAAAATCAGAAAATGTATAGATGTACAGTAACACTACAAAACATGTCCTGACAAGTTTCTGAAATATAGAAATCAGTTAAACAGTTATTTTGTTCGGTACTTTTAGACAAAGGCCACATAGCTCTATATTTCACTTTAATACACTTACTCTTAAGGAATAAAAAAATATAGATAATTATTTCCATGTTCAACTGTTGTTATCATGAAAAAAAAACTAATTGATTAGGCTAAGATTTTCTAAATGGGGTATGAGAAAAGATATAGAAAGATAGTGCAAATCAAAAGAAATAGTCCAGTGTAAAGTTATGCAAAAGAGATAATAGACAATGTAAATCTTATACATTTGGCTGACAGAGCTTTTATATAAAATAAATAAATAAATGGTATGTACTCAAAACGCTTTGACACTACTTCCACATTTACCCATTCACACACTGATGGAGGGAGCTGCCATGCAAGGCGCTAACCAGCACCCATCAGGAGCAAGGGTGAAGTGTCTTGCTCAGGACACAACGGACGTGACGAGGTTGGTACTGGGTGGGGATTGAACCAGGGAACCTCGGGTTGCGCACGGCCACTCTCCCACTGCGCCACGCTGTCCCAATATATCCTTGTCATATCGTGAAACGGTTTTGTAGATACCACGGTATTTTGGTTTCAAAGTCTTCACAATAATGCTGTGACGCGTGACCGTATGGTGTGGAGTTTTTTTTAAATGGCGCTTTAGCGTTGGCATGGTCTGAAAATAACACAGCCAGCCGGTCACGTTGCAGCATAAGGCTGGAAATCACCCCAAAAAATGTATATCAAAATTATGTCAAATACGAGTAAACTGAAAAACGTTTCGAAGAACCCTCATTACATTTATCCATTTTCCAGCGCTTGTCCCTCTTGATGTCGCAGGAGGGCTGGAGCCTATCCAGCTGCACTCGGGCTGACCGCGGCACCCTAGACAAATCACCACTTCCTAAACTCTCACCCAGAAAATATATTTGAGCCCAGCGAAACAACACATCCGTTTGTGAGGTATTTACATAATTAAAAGTTGAATTGTTATTAACTTTTGTTAAGAACAGCATTTTATAGACTGCTATTAATATGTCCACTTTGGAGGACACTGCTTGTCAGAAAGTAAATGTTGAAAGACACGAAAGTGAAAATTTTTTTTTACATTGTCACTTCGAAGACACTTAATTTATTTTTTTTAACATTTGCTTTAAACAGTGAATGTTACGGTTCAATTACAGTAAGCGAGTATATCCTTAACATTCCTGCCACTTCATTTTACACATTATGGCATTTTTAAGTCTTTTTTTAAACATATACCTTATTATCCTACCGTGGCTTTAAATATTGTGATGATATCATACCGTGAGATTTTGATATCGATACATCCCTAATGACAATAAATGTTGATCACGCATACTTGCAGTATCCCACAAATCTGACAGCAAAAAGCAACAAATCTGAATCCATCCATCCATTTTATACCGCTTATTCCCTTGGGGTAGCGGGGGGCGCTGGTGCCTCTCAGCTACAATCGGGCGGAAGGCGGCGTACACCCTGGACAAGTCGCCACCTCATCGCAGAGCCAACACAGATAGACAGACAACATTCACACTCACATTCACACACTAGGGCCAATTTAGTGTTGCCAATCAACCTATCCCCAGGTGCATGTCTTTGGAAGAGGGAGGAAGCCGGAGTACCCGGAGGGAACCCACGCATTCACAGAGATGACATGCAAACTCCACACAGAAATATCCCGAGCCCGGGACTGAAACCAGGACTACTCAGGACCTTTGTATTGTGAGGCAGACGCACTAACCCCTCTCCCACCGTGAAGCCCATGTCTGAATCCTCAAAATGCAATGTATCATCCTTGCTAGCGGCTAACTATAAATATCAACAGTAAAGAAACCAAGTACTGTATCAGTATATGGTCAACATTACAGTGATATTTGTTAATTATCAACAAATCTTCTTTTTTTTTTCATTTTTGTTATTGTTTATAGATTCCTGAAGTAGGTCCCTGGACACAGGAGGACTTCTAAATGCAAAAAAACGATATATTTAAATCAAAACCAATAGTTGTTTTTTTCTTATATTTACATATTTTGCACATTGATTTATTTTGCTCAACATTTTACATGCAAAAAAAAGAGAATAAGGGAATCATTTGATTTATTTTGCTCAACCTTTTACATGCAGTAAAAGAAAATAAGGGAATCATTTGAATATTGAATTTATTTTGCCATTTTATGTTGTCCGATTATTAATTGTAATCAAAGATGTAATCATTCATCCATCCATCCATCCATCTGTCCATCCATTTTCTAGCGCTTGTCCCATTCGGGGTCGCACGGGTTGCTGGGGCCTATCTCAGCCACATTCGGGCGGAAGGCAGTACACACCCTGGACAAGTCGCCACCTCATCGCAGGGCCAACCCAGATTGACAGACAACATTCACACTCACATTCACACACAAGGGCCAAATCAGTGTTGCCAATCAACTTATCCCCAGGTGCATGTCTTTGGAAGTGGGAGGAAGCCGGAGTACCCGGAGGAAACCCACGCAGTCATGGGGAGAACAAGCAAATTCCACACAGAAAGATCCTGCATTCAATGATCTTGAAATTTTTAATCATCAGTATTGCCCAAAAGTAATGTTTAGGATCCAAAAAACATAAATAAGTGGTTATTACGTTTTAACAGAAATGTGAATATAGAACCATGTTACAACGGAGGGTAACCAGCTATTAATAGTAATTTAGCAAGTCTATTAAAAATAGTTTTGAGAAAGTAATACAGTCGGAAATCAGGCAATATGATACCACATGCTAGTAGTAAGTGTTTTTATTACCTTTTTTTTTTTTTTTTAATTACTTTCAAGAAACTAGACCGAAGATTTCCACAAATCTCTATAAATTTGCTGAACATGAAAAGTGTGTATTAATGAAGATGGACCTATCCAAAATCTAAATTGTTTGTCTTTGGCAGAGATCTACACAGTAAATGCTAAATAGTATGGGTGTAACGACTGATCATAATATTGATAGATAAAATTATATTCCTAGATTTCAAGTTTATTGATCTGTGCTTGGCAGGTTTGCCTTTAGAAAGATAGGTATCGATCCAAGATTGTTTAAAAGAGAATTGATCAATAATTTAAAAAAAAAAAAAAAAAAGGAAAATGTTGGATTTAAGAATGGAGGACTTAATATGAAGTTTTGCACTTTCAATGAGGATGTTAAACGTGAAGTCTGTCCGCGGCCTGCGAAGTCATCAAAACAAAAACGGCGGATAGCTACAATGAATGCTCAACGCCACACAACAATATCATGAACTACAACAGAAAAACTTTCAGCTACATCATGATTGCAAAAGCCACAAGAAAGACAAATGACACAACACAATAACATAGAGCCGCAACACGACTTCAAGCCAAAAAAGACACGACAGACGCAACGGGAGTGACATGGTTGTGGCAACGCAAAGACTTCCGGAACACAACAACAAGTAGCCAAGGAAAAGTAATTAAATCAGAAAAAAATATATTACAAGCGATGGATCAAGGCGCCTATGTATATTAGGAAGCGTGAGGCCAACGCCATCAACAGGGATGAATCGGATATAGATGGGCCATATATGCTTCTGCACAACTGGGACGCTTTCCTTCATCGGCGTCGCCAGGGCGGAGAAGAGATACTGTATGGTCGGGTCAGGGAACTTTATTTAGTTCTACTCCTAAAACGTTAGTTACTGTAGCTGAATGTTACAATTGTAAGGAGAACATGTTTTCTCTTGTTAATTCAACCTTAAGTGTTGGTTGCGCTTAATTCAAATAAGATATGAATGCATTGGCCAATAATTGTTGTTTATTTGCTTGTTTGTATGCATTTTTTATGTATACCTAATTCCCTTACAAGAAGTAACAGGAATATAGGAAAATTTACCTTCCGTGTCCACTAGAGTATTTATTTCACAGTAACCAGATTTGTTATGCTAAAAAGTTACTCAATCGATTTCAACCGACTAAATGATTTCGGATTGTATTTTTCTACAAAAAAAAAAAAAAAAAATATCGTCCCCGAATCGTATCGGCAAGCGCTAATTGTAAATTGAATCGAATCATTGTTTGAACAAATAGTTACAAGGGGTGGCATGGCGCAGTGGGTAGAGCGACCGTGCCAGAAACCTGAGGGTTGCAGGTTCGCTCCCCGCCTCCCGTTGCCAGTGTCCTTCGGCAGGACACTTCCTCTTTGTCCCCCAGTGCCACTAACACTGGTGAATGAATTATGAATTGTAGATGGCGGTCGCAGGGGCCGTAGGCGCAAACTGGCAGCCACGCTTCCGTCAGTTTACCCCAGAGCAGCTGTGGATACGAAAGTAACTTACCACCACCAGGTGTAAATGAATTATGGGTTATCACTTCTCTGTGAAGTGCTTTGAGTGTCTCAAAAAGCGCTATATGAATCTAATCCGTTATTATCTAGTAATTTGTTATTTATTTTTTAATCAATCAAACAAAATAATACACAATATTGACAGCACGGTGGAAGAGGGGTTGGTGTGTCTGCCTCACAATACGAAGGTCCTGAGCAGTCCCGGGTTCAATCCCGGGCTCAGGATCTTTCTGTGTGGAGTTTGCATGTTCTCTCCATGACTGCGTGGGTTCCCTCCGGGTACTCCGCCTTCCTCCCACTTCCAAAGACATGCACCAGGTGATAGGTTGATTGGCAACACTAAATTCGCCCTAGTGTGTGAATGTTGTCTGTCTATCTGTGTTGGCCCGGCGATGAGATGGCGACTTGTCCAGGGTGTACACCGCCTTCCGCACGATTGTAGCTGAGAGAGGCACCAGCGACCCCCCCTGCGACCCCAAAGGGAATAAGCGGTAGGAAATGGATGGATGGATGGAATATTACATTAAATAATACAATTCCAAAACCAAACCCGGCCTAGCAACATTCAGAATATCAATCAACAGAGCAATTGAGAAGACACACGAACATAACACAATCCAAAAGTAGTCAAACAAAAATGAATAATATCAACAACAGTATCAATATTAATAACACACTCCTAGATAGCAGTGATCAGAAAATCCCTCATTGACATTATCATTACAACCATTTATAAAAATTAAAAAAAACATTTAAAAAAATTAACAATAGTGTCACAGTAGCTTACACTTGCATCACATCTCATAAGCTTGACACTGTTGTAAGCACAATACCAATGGTGCGCACAATCGCATATTGCAATTTTAATGTCAAATCAAATATTCATTGGATTCATCACTATACAGCAGGGATCGGGAACCTTTTTAGCTGAGAGAGCCATGAAAGCCAAATATTTCAAAATGTATTTCTGTGAGAGGCATATAATCTTTTTTTAACACTGAATACAACTACATGCGTGCATTTTTAAGACCAACACTTTTACAGTATAATAAGTCTCTTATTGTTTTTAAAATTGGTAAAAAAAAAAAAAAAAGGTAAATGGTTGTACTTGTATAGCGCTTTTCTACCCCGTTTTAGGGAGCCCAGCGCGCTTTGACAGTATTTCCACATTCACACACACATTCACACACTGATGGCGGGACCTGCCATGCAAGGCGCTAACCAGGACCCATCAGGAACAAGGGTGAAATGTCTTGCTCAAGGACACAACGGACGTGACGAAGATGGTAGAAGGTGGGGAATGAACCAGTAACCCTCAGATTGCTGGCACGGCCACAGTCCCAACTTCGCCACGCTGTCCCCAAGATAATAACATTGTTATTCTAAAGCTAACCAATAATAAATATGGTACTTCTTACAATTAAAGCGACTTCTTGAACAGGTGCGATAGAAAATGGATGGTTGGACAAAAATGCATGAGAATGTTTTATAATTTGAACGTTATTTTTAACACTGTGATTACCGGCGGAATTATTAATTACTTATCGTGTTAAGCAATGGCAGCTAAGATTTATCTGAGAACCAGACTCAGTCATCAAAAGATCCGCATCTGGCTCTAGAGCCATAGGTTCCCTACCCCTGCTATACAGTGTACATCCACGACTAAACTACTGACTAAACTACTACCAAGTGTGGATTCAGGTCTATTTCAAGTTCTAGGTAACCCTTCATTATTATATTTTATAAATAGTAAACCAAGTTGTGGTAGTAGTTTAGTCGTGGATGTACACTGTATACTGATGAATCCAATAAACATTTGATTTGAATTGATTTGACATTAAATTTGCAAATTGCGCGCCATTGGTATTGTGCTTACAACAACACATTGTGTCCAATAGTTTCCACAAAGATAAAATAAGTCATATTTTAGGTTCAGTAAATAATGTTATCCACCTGTTGTCTCTCTCTCCCCCCAAATAAAGTTGTGGTGCATTTACTCACCCACTTTATCGACTCCATACTTGTGACCCGCCACCTGATGAGACAGAGGCACGCATCCATCCAGGTGAGCCGGGCCTTGCGGTTCCTTTGGCCGCTGGCCGCTCTTCTCCTTGGCGGAGAGTCCGGGGGAGATGCACGGGCTGATGTTGACCCCGGCAGGGACTGTGCTGGAAGTCAGCTCCAGTCTGCCGAGCGCTAACGTGGATTTCATCATAATTCGGCGATGATGACTTGCTGACATTAGTAATAAACAACACAGCCCACTAATCCCGGTCCTTCATCAAGTAAAAAGACGTCACTGTATGGATTCACATACTTTTTACGTAAGAACCGCCTTGGGTATATGTGCGATACATTGTTTGGGCGTGCGGTGGTGAGACCTTTAGGAAAGTGGCCCAGTCCAGACGCAGACAGCCAAGCGGCTCTGTTTGCTGCCTTCGACCACCCACGGCAACTCGAGCGAGTCTCGGCAACACTGTCCTAATCCCCGCGGTCACCTGCGACGAAGCAGAGGTCCCGAAGCGCGCTGATTCAATGATTTTCATATCTCGAACAGCAGCACAAATACAATCTGGCCACATCCCACTTCCTGACAACGTCAATCATGAGAGAACCAGGCACGATTTCCGCTCGGGAATTTCAGAATAAAACACCGCGCAGATTTGTAAATTATCCTGCCAGTATTTTAAGAGGAAATAGATTGCAGCGTAACACAATAGATATGACACACGTCTTTATGAATCCATATAACATCCAAAATCCGGTAAAATAATCCGTGTCCGCGTTTAAGAAGGGCCAGTTGTTTAGGTTTGTCAAGGATGTAGCGACACATTAAGGTGTACTCAGTTCCCGTCATCAGAAACAAAAGCATTGGAAGAATTGAACTGAAAAACGTACTTGAACCTCAAAAGTAGGCTATGCAGTCCAAATTAGTCTGGAATCTACCAATGTGTATGCTGGCTATTCATAATTGCGTCAAAAATCGCAAAACATGCCTAACGACCAGCCTAAGAACACGGTCTTTTACCCGTTATTGAACAACAGTAAAGGTGAGTGGGGTAGAGCCAGCTAGGGGTTCGCTGCCAAATTCATTTCAATGACATCAACATTCGTTTCCATACCAAACTGTCGCAACACACATTTACTTCTTCACGGAAGCAGTATTTTTTTTTTCAACAAACTTTATTGTAACAACTTCCGCTTGCAGGATTACACTTGTAAACAAGAGATGCACACCTTTAGGGTCCGTGTATGTGTTGGTATTTCAATATTCTTTTCACAAAAGAGATGTTGAAAAACAAAACAAAACGACAGGTTTATTTGAATTTCGTTTAAAAATAAAACGAAAATTGAAAAACAAAATGTTTTTTTATTTTTGGTTTCGAAAAAAGCGCAGCACGGTGGAGAGGGGTTAGTGCGTCTGCCTCACAATACGAAGGTCCTGAGTAGTCCTGGTTTCAATCCCGGGCTCGGGATCTTTCTGTGTGGCGTTTGCATGTTCTCCCCGTGACTGCGTGGGTTCCCTCCGAGTCCTCCGGCTTCCTCCCACCTCCAAAGACATGCACCTGGGGATAAGTTAATTGGCAACACTAAATTGGCCCTAGTGTGTGAATGTGAGTGTGAATGTTATCTGTCTATCTGTGTTGGCCCTGCGATGAGTTGGCGACTTGTCAAGGGTGTACTCTGCCTTCCACCCGATTGTAGCTGAGATAGGCACCCGTGACCCCAAAGGGAATAAGCGGTAGAAAATGGATGAATGGATGGGTTTTGAAAAGAAAAATGAATATATCCCCAGTAAACAAAAAGGGATGGTTTTTCATTTTCAGGCACCGGAAGTTTTTAGTTTCTAAGTAAAAGTGGGGATACTACAGTATCGTGTGTCTGGCTAAAATGTATTTGGAACCCTAAACAGAAAATATTTTAGACATGGCACAACGAGGTCTGACATATACAAATATCTGTATGAACATGCAATACGAAAGTGGAGGCAAAAAGAGATTTTATCGCGCATCTTAGTACACATTTTCGGTCCTTTCTCTAAAATCACTACTTCCCGTTCAGTCACTCACAGACCAGCTGAAAAGAGACACTGCACATGTGCAATCTACGTGTATGTCCAAACCTTGAACAGGGAATAGAGAGTTTTCAACTTGTTTTCATTCCCATTTTAGATTTCTAAAAACATCAATCAAATGGAATAACACAAAATGATTTGTTTTTTTGTTGTTTTTCTTTTATCTTAAACCAATCAATGCAATACCTGCCAACTGGCTTTTGAAAAATGTCCATATGATTGTTGTGATGACAAATACACGGATACACCAGACATAATGCATACGGTCTTAATATTCTGGGGATTGAAAGTCCCCTTCAACTAATTGCCTATAAAAACATGTATTTTCGATCTATTAGTTGTATTTATCACCTAGGTTACAAGCATACAGTGTGTGTGTGTTGTGCTCGCAGGGTGTAGTGATGCGTTGACTGCAGCATGCGAGAGAGATGTTGCATGTAGAGACTTCCTGCCGTTGACCAACCCAGCCTGGGTAAAGGAATCGAGTGCTAAGCCTTCCGAGGTCAGCCTCTCCCTCACCAAGACTCCTATTGTGCCTCCTCGTGGCCACGCGGGGTAACTGGCATCTCGCAATGCCAGGCTAAACCAGTAGGGGATCTCAAAGCTGCTGTGGTCCCTAAAGGTGGAGTGTGCAGGCCCACACCCTGGCTCCCCACCAATCACTGCCCCACTGCCATGTGAGTAAACTTGGGGGGCTATGGGAGTGAACCCTGAACGAAAAATCTGTGTTTATTGGATTCACATTGGGCAGGATACTGACAGACTGGATCACTGGCAGTCCCCTGTAACTCCGATCAGCAGAAGGTTGTCGTGATTACTCATGCCACTGGAAGAAGCTGGTTGGAGCCAATACGGTGATAGTAAGAACTGCAATCCCCTACACTCACCCAAATCTACTTCCTGCGCAGGCCCATACCTAACAGAAGTTGGAGAAGGTTACACCTTTTTCTGGAAAGGGCTCCCCCCAGACTCTCGCTGCCTCCATGGGGTAGGCTTTGCTGTGAAGACCGGTCTGCTTAAAACGCTCCCAGAAACACCAACAGGCATCAGCGAAAGGCTGATGACCTGGCAGATTCCCCTCACAAATGGTCAACATGCAACAACCATCTGCACATACGCAACAACCTTAGATGTTAGTAAGGACATGAAGGACAGCTTTTACAGCACACTGGACTCCGTCATCCCCAACACACCACCTAGTGACAAACTTCTGCTAATGGGTGACTTCAATGCTTGTGTGGGATCTGACTACGGGCTCTGGGAAGGCGTACTTGGCAAACATGGCATCGGCAAGCTGAATGACAATGGTCTCAGACTACGAACACTCTGCCCAGAGCACCAACTTGTCGTTAGTAATACCATCTTTCAGTAAAAAAAAAAAAAAACTGAAGACGTCCTGGCAGTATCCAAGATCCAAACACTAGCATCTGATAAATTATACAATCACCAGACGAGCTGACCAGAGAGAGTTCCAGATCACCAGGGCTATGAGAGGCGCAGAATGCTGGATGGACCACAGCTTGAGTCCATCAAAAGTCAACCTAGAAATTAGTCCACAGCACCGCAAACAGGCTTCCAGCAAGAAGCTCAACTGCGGTACCCGTTAATCCCTCCCAGCCATTCACTTTCTTGGAAGCCCACTTGCAGCCGAACTGTACAGCATCCCAGAAAGCCCTGCCATCAAGGACACAAACTATACCTCGAACACACTGTGAAGTGAAGTGAATTATATTTATATAGCGCTTTTCTCTAGTGACTCAAAGCGCTTTACATTGTGAAACCCAATATCTAAGTTACATTTAAACCAGTGTGGGTGGCACTGGGAGCACGTGGGTAAAGTGTCTTGCCCAAGGACACAACGGCAGTGACTAGGATGGCGGAGGCGGGAATCGAACCTGCAACCCTCAAGTTGCTGGCACAGCCACTCTACCAACCGAGCTATACCGCCCCACACTGCGCTCGTCTTATCTACCGTGTCGCTGAAGAATCAATGGGATTCACCAAGAAACTTCACCAAGACTGGTTTGAAGAACATGCACCTGGCATTCACAACCTTTTAAAGGAAAAATGCAAGGCACACTCAGTTGCTCTAGCCAACCCTCAATCAGCAGATCTCAGGAAGAAATTGTCCACTATCAAAACAGAAGCTCAAAGAACTCTACGGCAGATTGGTAGGTCAATAAGAAATAAGGAGGAAAATTCAATCTCTTGCAGATGCTTACAACACACACGGCTTCTATGACAAAATCAAAAACATCTATGGGCCCCAGAGCAGAAACATCATACCAGTCATATCTGCAGATGGCACTACCCTCGTTAAAGAACGACAACACTGTGGCGGACTCTCGCCGTCGTGTGGGTTCCCAGGACCACCAAGGAAGAACATGACTTGAGCAGTTTGACTTTTTGTTTTATTCTTTCAATAAAACCGTTCAGCTTTAGTTTTTACCTTGCCGCGTCGTTGTCTGCATCTCGCTCTTTTCCTCTCGCTCGTATTCATGGAAAAACCTAACAATTATGATTCTGAAGCAGGAGTAACCAGTCAAAACTACACACAGATGTCCAAATAGAGCATCAAATCTTCCATTTCTAAATTCTATTAGACTATTTCAGACACCATCTTCATCTACTTTTCAGGTGTTACACTCAAGGCCCACAGGCCTATACTGGCCCGCCACATCGCTTTATGTGGCCCGCAAAAGCCTGGAAATAATAATATACATCAACTAGGGCTGGGCGATATACCGATATACTCTATATATCGCGGGTTTGTCTCTGTGCAATATAGACAGTGACTATATCGTAATAATCGAGTATACGTTCTTACGCAGTTGCTTTTAGCTGCTGGCATTACACTACAGGCTCTTCCCACTCCTTCTTGTCTCTCCTTCTCACAGACAGCAAGCGCACCTTCTTACATACGACATACTGAATACTATCATGTCACACGTCACATACGTACACACATGCGCGGAGCAGATAGCTAGCAGCATGGGTAACGTTAGCTGTGGTGCGAGTGGTAATACGAGAGAAAGAAGGTGCGAATCTGGTAACAAATGAAGGAAGAATTAATTCCCCAAAAACAGCAGGGGGTCCATCGTCTGGCGGTGGTTTGGCTTCAAGCGGGAATGTCGAACAGACAACCGTAATTTGTAAGTGTGGGGCAAAAGCGTTGCTACAAAAAGTAGTATTACTGCTAATATGTAGCATCATTTGAAAAGTCACCTGCTAGAGAATGAAGAGTGCTTACTCCGCATTTCAACATCTCCATTCGGTGCCACACGCCCACAACATCAAAATTCAGAGGCAAACATTTACAGATCAACACCATATGAAAAAAATAGTAAACACGTTTCAATCAATCAAAAAAAAAAAAATTAGATAAGTGCCCAGTAACCTACTACATAGCGAAGAGCGAACACTATTTAAGTTAAAGTTAAAAGTTAAAGTACCAATGGTTGTCACACACACACTAGGTGTGGTGAAATTTGTTCTCTGCATTTGACCCACCCCCTTGATCACCCCCGGGAATCAATTATGGTGATTTAACCCCCAATTCCAACCCTTGAGCTGATTGCCAAGCAGGGAGGCAATGGGTCCCATTTTTTTACAGTCTTTGGTATGACTCGGCTGGGGTTTGAACTCACAACCTACCGATCTCAGGGCGGACACTCTAACCACTACGCCACTATTTGATTTCCTATTATGCAGCTAATTTTTTATTTGACAGTTTTTGAAATATCTTGTGTGACATCATACACAAACATGCACTTTATTTGTTTTCAACTATTGTAGTGGCGTTCCGTACAAAAAGTGCACTTTAATTTAGTGTTGTTTTGATATGTCATCCTAGTGACATCATGCACAAAAGTGCACTAATAGCTTGTTTTAAAATGTGTCTGACAATCTTGCACTTTCTGTTTTGAAATGACATGAATGTCTATGCCACTGCTTGATAACTGTTTAATAAATACAGTTTTGGTCAATTGACTTAGTTGTGATTTCCCTCTCTGCATGAAAGTTCAAAAGGAGCATTTATTAATGCAGTATGAAGAAGAATGTTTTAATGTAGACACATAGAATCATCATATTGTTGTGATTATATGAATCAAGTGTTCATTCAAGGCTAAGGCAAAATATTGAGATATATATCGTGTATCGCAATATGGCCTAAAAAGTATCGAGATATTAAAAAAAAGGCCATATCGCCCAGCCCTAGCATCAACTAAGTCTTTGCTAAATGTATTCATTCTTTCCATATTGACAGAAAAAAAATACATGTACTTCATGCGATTGCATATCTTTTAAACGTTAGTATTATCCCAATAATGCAACAAATATCATACATTCCAAACATTTTTGAAATAAAACAACATATTCAAATATCTGCCTGACCTTTGATTTCAAAGAAAGTTATCCATCACATTGTACATGTAAAAACAACAATAGATTTTAACAGTATAAAATTGGCAGTTCAATTGCCAGAATTTTATTGTTAAAAACCTGCAGGAAAACACTATAAAAACTGTCAGCTCAGTCCCCTATTTTTTAATTCCTTATTTTTAAAACTCTTGTACAGTTTTTCCATTTGCAGTAATATGCAGAAGAAAAAAACCCACTAAATATTACAGTAACATTTTGCCGACTTAGCTAGCAGTTTGTACCCTAAAGTCTAAATATCTATTTTACAGTGCATGTACAGTGTATGTAAAAACAAAACAAAAATTGAATGCATATGAAATTATGGAATATCATGAGGGAAATGCATGGTAATGAATTTATATTCATATATATTCACTGTCATATATATTCACCTCTGAGGGCAGCCATAACTGAAATGTGCACACTGTAATCTACACAATAGCATCTCTAAAAACAATACAGTGATTGTAAAAACATTAGGACTATTAAGAGAAAATGAAAAAAAAGAACCATGGTGTCCGAAAAAGAGCAAAAAGAAACAAAGCTTATAATATCATACTCCATCACTCAGATGCAATAGTCTGATTCTTCAGCAATACAATACACAATCACCTGATAGATAACAATATTTATTATATTACTACAACATACAAACGTTTGTACATATACTGTAAATACACCCACAAAAATCCTATTCAGAAAATTAAACCTACTCTTCTTCTTCTTCTTACCTACTCATTTGATCAAATGTACTTTGTATTAATACTGTAAACACATTACAATTTTAAGATATTGTTTGTTTAATACTCCCTGTTTTTAAAAAAACATGTTTTAAGGTTTGTTTTTTAATTGTATGACGTCACTGTTATTGCTCAATCTTTTAGCTGCAGTGATGGGCAAGCTACTTGGAAAATTGTGTAGGCCAAGCTACTGTACAAGTTATTCTCCATGCAGAAAAAGCAGCTTGCTACATCAAAGCTATATAGACTTAGACATGTACCAAAATGGATACATGGATGATACAGCAGAGGATTGGAAGAATGTCATGTGGTCAGATGAAACCAAAATAGAACTTTTTGGTATAAACTCAACTCGTCGTGTTTGGAGGAAGAAGAAAACTGAGTTGCATCTAAAGAACACCATAACTACTGTGAAGCATGGGGGTGGAAACATCCTGCTTTGGGGCTGTTTTTCAACTAAGGGGACAGGACGATTGATCCGTGTTAAGGAAAGAATGAATGGGGCCATGTATTGTGAGATTTTGAGCCAAAACCTCCTTCCATCAGTGAGCGCTTTGAATGGTTGACCAAATACTTATTTTCCACCATAATTTACAAAAAAATTCTTTAAAATTCCTACAATGTGAATTCCTGGATTTTTTTCCCCACATTCTGTCTCTCACAGTTGAAGTGTACCTATGATGAAAATTACAGACATCTGTCATCATTTTTAGTGGGAGACCTTGCACAATCGGTGGATGACTAAATACTTTTTTGCACCACTGTATGTATGTATGTGTATATATATATATATATATATATATATATATATATATATATATATATATATATATATATATATATATATATATATATATATGCATGCATTAAGCTACAGACCCCTGGCATTTCTATCTATGGGCCCACATGTACAATATTAATGTTAACGTAACTGAGTGTACAAATGGACCCAAAAAGGGTCCTTTACAATTAACTAAATGTAATTTAGCTGGGGACACCCTACAACTACCTCTAGGGGTAGTTTATTTTAGATTGCCTTTTTTTTTGCCCCCCTTCATAAGGTTATTTTTTTTCTCTACCAGCAGTAACAAAAATAGCATATATCTATATATTGACAAAAAATGAATCAACTGTTTGGGAACAGCTGGTAATGGTTATGTGCAGCAAAACTTTTTATGAACTCAAATCCCCTCAATGTGTGTTCCTAAATTTGTGTTGGACATCTTAGATGAAGAGAACAGTTATGATTTTGGTTTACAGAGTAAACAAGTAAAACCTAAGGTTTTGCGCATTGTTTTCTCTAAACACATACATGTGTCTAAATATGGATAAGGACACGCATTATTATTATAATAGTTCCCTGCACGTCTTCATCACTAAAGCAATAGTTTTACCTGCGGGAAAGAATTCCTCTGCCATTTTCAAGTATGTTTCTTTTTTTTTTTCCAACCATCTTAAAATGTCTGATTGTCTCTGACTCCCTCGTCGTCATGTGACATGAGTCTGTCTGTTATGATTTTGGGAAATTATGTACTTTACTTGGTGGACTGATTGAATTTTTTTTAAATATGTGCCCTGAGAAAGTTTCTAGGTCATCTTATCCCATCTTTAATTCCCATAACTCCTTCAACTTCTACAGTTGTACTGACAATTACACTTATCTGTTGCTGTTTAACCGTAATTGGGACAGTTGCATAAACACAGGGAGTGGAATGAGTCAACAAATGACAACACTGTTTACTGTCAAAGTTTGTGTTTTCCTCCTAACTTGATGAGGTTTATGTATATGCATGCAGCATGAACACAGAATTCAGCTCTGAAAGTCAGTGAACCAAACTTTTTGTAAAAAAGTTCAATCCCAGTTTGCAACTCTTTTCCAATGTATACCAAACATACTATACATATTCAATGAATAATGATACATTTCAATTTAACTAATTGTAGTGGTGGAATGTTTAAATATGGCAAACCACACAGGGTTTGTATGTATATATATATATATACATACATACATATATACATATGTATATATATATATATACACATATACATATATATATATATATATATATATATACATATATATATATATATATATATATATATATATATATATATATATATATATATATATATATATATATATATATATATATATACATACAAACCCTGTTTCCATATGAGTCGGGAAATTGTGTTAAGATGTCAATATAAACGGAATACAATGATTTGCAAATCCTTTTCAACCCATATTCAGTTGAATGCACTACAAACATACAATATTTGGTGTTCAAACTCATGCTTTTTTTTTGTTTTTTTTTTTGCAAATAATAATTAACTTTGAATTTCGTGGCTGCAACACGTGCCAAAGTAGTTGGGAAAGGGCATGTTCACCACTGTGTTACATCACCTTTGCTTTTAACAACAGTCAATAAATGTTTGGGAACTGAGGAAACTAATTGTTGAAGCTTTGAAAGCGGAATTCTTTACCATTCTTGCTTGATGTACAGCTTAAGTTGTTCAACAGTCCGGAGTCTCCGCTGTCGTATTTTACGCTTCATAATGCGCCACACATTTTCGATGGGAGACATGTCTGGACTGCAGGCGGGCCAGGAAAGTACCCGCACTCTTTTATTACGAATCCACGCTGTTGTAACACGTGGCTTGGCATTGTTTTGCTGAAATAAGTAGGGGTGTCCATGATAACGTTGCTTGGATGACAACATATGTTGTATTCAGCATAAATGGTGCCTTCACAGATGTGTAAGTTACCCATGCCTTGGGCACTAATACACCCTAATACCATCACAGATGCTGGCTTTTGAACTTTGCGCCTATAACAACCCGGATGTGCATTTTCCTCTTTGTTCCAGAGGACACCACGTCCACAGTTTCCAAATATAATTTGAAATGTGGACTCTTCAGACCACAGAACACTTTTCCACTTTGCATCAGTCCATCTTAGATGAGCTCGGGCCCAGCGAAGCCAGCAGCGTTTCTGGATGTTGTTGATAAATGGCTTTCGCTTTGCATAGTAGAGTTTTAACTTGCACTTACAGATGTAGCGACCAACTGTAGTTACTGACAGTGGTTTTCTGAAGTGTTCCTGAGCCCATGTGGTGATATCCTTTACACACGGATGTCGGTTTTTGATGCAGTACCGCCTGAGGAATCAAAAGTCCGTAATATCATTGCTTACGTGCAGTGATTTCTCCAGATTCTCTAAACCTTTTGATGATTTTACGGACCGTAGATGGTAAAATCCCTAAATTCCTTGCAATATCTCGTTGAAAAATGTTGTTCTAAAACTGTTCGACAATTTGCTTACAAATAGGTGACCCTCACCCCATCCTTGTTTGTGAACTACTTAGGATTTCATGGAAGCTGCTTTTATACCCAATCATGGCACCCACCTGTTCCCAATTAGCCTGCACACCTGTGGGATGTTCCAAATAAGTGTTTGATGAGCATTCCTCACCCTTCCCAACTTCTTTGTCACGTGTTGCTGGCATCAAATTCTAAAGTTAATGATTTTTTTCAAAAGAAAAAAAAAATTATCAGTTTGAAAATTAAATATATTGTCTTTGTAGCATACTCAACTGAATATGGGTTGAAAATGATTTGCAAATCATTGTATTCCGTTGATATTTACATCTAACACAATTTCCCAAATCGTATGGAAACGGGGTTTGTATGTATAAATATATATATATAAATATATATATATATATATATACATACATACATACATATATATACACACACACACGTGTATTAGTGTATATATATAAATATATATAATATATATATATATTATATACATGTGTGTATGTATGTATATAATACATCTAAACACACAAAAATACTCACATTATATAATATATATACACATACATATATATATATATATATATATATATATATATATATATATATATATATATATATATATATATATATATACATATATATATACACACACAGGGTGTACCCCGCCTTCCGCCCGATTGTAGCTGAGATAGGCTCCAGCACCCCCCGCGAACCCAAAAGGGACAAGCGGTAGAAAATGGATGGAGATATATATATATATATATATATATATATATATATATATATATATATATATATATATATATATATATATGTAGCAAAATCATCTTCTAACACAAAACAATGTCCAAATAAATCCTAGTGGGGGACAAGAACCTTGCACTTTTTCAAAAGTCAGTGGTAATCTATTTACTTGCATTTTATATCGTCCAAAAACAGTGTTACGCTATATTAAATGGAAATAGGTTAAACAGTAGGACCTCCCTCAAGTTTATCAATTGCCACTACCGCTTGTTGCTCTAAGGCAGGACTATTCAAGTGGCGCCCAGAGCCAAATCTGGCCCAGGAATGACATCATACGGCATAAATGGGCAGATCCTTGCAACCTTGCTAGCAACCATTAACTACACTGAGGTCCAAACTTATGATCCATGTAAATATTTCAAGTCTTCCTCAAGGCACCTTTATGTCCTCTCCTTTTTAAAAAAAAAACTTTATCTATGTTGCTGTAGCTTGTTTATTACTTTAAAAGCTGTCAGTGGTCATTTAAAAGTTAAAGTACAACTGATAGTCACACACACACGAGGTGTGGTGAAATTACCCTCTGCACTTCACCCGTCCCCTTGTACACCCCCTGGGAGGTGAGAGGAGCAATGAGCAGCAACGGTGGCCACGCTCGGGAATCATTTCAGAGATTTAACCACCAATTCCAACCACTGATGCTGAGAGGGAGGTAGATAATGGGTCCCATTTTTATGGTCTTTGGTATGACTCAGCTGGGTTTCGAACTCACAACCTCCCGATCTCAGGGTGGACACTCTAACCACAAGATCACTGAGGAGGTTTTGTTAATTTTCTTTAGTTATACTAGTGGTGTGTTCCTCAAGGTTCCATTTTAGGTCTACTTTTTTTCATCGTTTGGGCTATTCAACTTGGAGTCTTAGAGTTCCGGTTGAAAAACTTGTGAGATTGTCATATTTTTGGAGCAGATTCTTAAAATACTTAAGTGCTGTCGTAGGGATGATCTTTGGCTGTTTGCAGAAGGTCCTTAAAACTGCGGAATAAATAGCCCAAAACCAAATGTCAACTGGGGAAGAAGCTGGTTCTCCGGAATAAAATAAGAATAATAGTGAAGGAGTCCAAGTCCATAGACTTAAAAAAGGTACTACACTGCTTTTGAAAAATACCAGTACTTTACTTTTTCTTTATAATGATATAAGCCGTCGTGACAATACTGGCAAACAAGTCGCAGCGTATGTTAGTCAAAACACAAACACAGCACTTGCAAGCAGAAACGGTGTAAAGACAGAAGATGGAGAATGGACATATTTTGGCTTTAAACCTTACGATAAAGCTGGAGGTATAAACACAGAAACGCCGCTCTATAAGTGGTGCTTTACAACATAGCGGCTAATGTTGCTCAGTAATGTTTTAGCTACGTCTAAATCCCTAATCCTCGCCTCCATGGTGACGAATAAAGTACATTTCTTACAAGTATCATCCCTGCAGGACTAGGAATAGCTAAACATGCCTCACTGCACATCGTAGGATACAATAGCTACCTGCTAAAAGCAAGCTAGCACTCCTGAATGTACAAACCCCGTTTCCATATTATTTGGGAAATTGTGTTAGATGTAAATATCAACGGAATACAATGATTTGCAAATCCTTTTCAACCCATATTCAGTTGAATTTGCTACAAACACAACATATTTGATGTTTTACTGATAAACATTTTTTTTTGCAAATAATCATTAACTTTAGAATTTGATGCCAGCAACAAGTGACAAAGAAGTTGGGAAAGGTGGCAATAAATACTGATAAAGTTGAGGAATGCTCATCACACACTTATTTGGAACATCCCGCAGGTGTGCAGGCTAATTGGGAACAGGTGGGTTCCATGATTGGGTATAAAAACACCTTCCCAAAAAATGCTCAGTCTTTCACAAGAAAGGATAGGGCGAGGTACACCCCTTTGTCCACAACTGCGTGAGCCAATAGTCAAACAGTTTAAGAACAACGTTTCTCAAAGTGCAATTGCAAGAAATTTAGGGATTTCAACATCTACGGTCCATAATATCATCAAAAGGTACAAAGATTCTGGAGAAATCACTCCACGTAAACGGCATGGGCGAAAACAAACATTGAATGACAGTGACCTTCGATCCCTCAGACGGCACTGCATCAAAAATTGACATCAATCTCTAAAGGATATCACCACATGGGCTCAGGAACACGTCAGAAAACCACTGTCACTAAATACAGTTTGTCGCTACATCTATAAGTGCAAGTTGAAGCTCTACTATGCAAAGCGAAAGCCATTTATCAACAACATCCAGAAACGCCACCGGCTTCTGTGGGCCCGAGATCACCTAAGATGGACTGATGCAAAGTGGAAAGGTGTTCTGTGGTCTGACGAGTCCACATTTCAAATTGTTTTTGGAAATATTCGACACCGTGTCATCCGGACCAAAGGGGAAGCGAACCATCCAGACTGTTATCGACGCAAAGTTCAAAAGCCAGCATTTGTGATGGTATGGGGGTTCATTAGGGCCCAAGGCATGGGTAACTTACACATCTGTGAAGGCACGCATTAATGCTGAAAGGTACGTACAGGTTTTGGAACAACATATGCTGCCATCTAAGCGCCATCTTTTTCATGGACGCCCCTGCTTATTTCAGCACGACAATGTCAATCCACATTCAGCACGTTACAACAGCGTGGCTTTGTAAAAAAAGTGCGCGCCCACCTGCAGTCCAGACCTGTCTCCCATCGAAAATGTGTGGCGCATTATGAAGCGTCAAATACGACAGCGGAGACCCCAGACTGTTGAACGACTGAAGCTCTACATAAAAGAAGAATGGGAAAGAATTCCACTTTCAAAGTTTCAACAATTAGTTTCCTCAGTTCCCAAATGTTTATTGAGTGTTAAGAAAAGGTGATGTAACACAGTGGTGAACATGACCTTTTCCAACTACTTTGGCACGTGTTGCAGTCATGAAATTCTAAGTTAATTATTATTTTCAAAAGAAAAATAAAGTTTATGAGTTTGAACATCAAATATCTTGTCTTTGTAGTACATTCAATTGAATATGGGTTGAAAAGGATTTGCAAATCATTGTATTCCGTTTATATTTACACCCAACACAATTTTTCAACTCATATGGAAACGGGGTTTGTAAACAAAAGGGTGGTTCTTCACAGATATCGATTGTAACGATATCAAGTACAAGAGCCTAATCTATTCGATACTACAACGATTACATCGATATTTTTCATCCAAACAAAATCTTTTTTCTTTATGTTTAGAAATTTAGCAAATGAACTTAAATGTGACCAATGTATGACCCTGTAACGACTTGGTATCGGTTCGATACCCATACTTGTATCACCCAAAACCTATGAAAAGTATCAAACAGAAGAATAAGTGATTATTACATTTTAACAGAAGTGTAGTTAAAACATGTTAGAAAAAGTATCAAACAGAAGAATAAGTGATTATTACATTTTAACAGAAGTGTAGTTAAAACATGTTAGAAAGTAAGCAGATAACTGTACATGAACAAGTAGATAAATAATCCATCATCATTTTGACATAATAACAGAATGAGAAATGACACAATAGGTCACTGCATACGTCAGCAGCCATATTCAGAGTCTTTGTTTGATGACTTATTGTCACGATCTGGTGAGCGTTGCTTGTAGCGGGACCCCAAGGATGCAGAGAATGTCAGGCGGAACGAAAGTAAGACCACTTTATTACTCACAATTGAGCAGAGAACGAACAAAAACATACTCAGGATCAGTCTCAAAAGTCCTTTGTGTTCTTTGATGTTTCCCTCTTACAAACATGTTTATATGTGCTATGGCTATGAGGTTTTTCTCCATTGGCCTCAGTCTGGACCCCTTCTCCAGAAACCCAGGCTTTGAAGTATTTATTCATATTTTTCTCACACCCAGCGTTTACCTGTTTCCCACCTTTTTTGCAAGGGGCACCGGAAGTTGGCAGACCCGTCAGTGATCCTGTTCTGTCTCCATGTAATGTTTGTCTGCCGGGATTGTGTTGAAAATCTTAATTCCCCCTCATGGATTATTAAATAATTTCCGATTGTTATTCTGATTCTGAAAGGAACAATGATCCAGCACTGAAGGAGAGACCCAGGTGGAACTAAATAGAACTAATTGAACTAGTAACAGGTGTGCTGACAGGACATGGAACAGAAAGTAAAGGTGCTTCAAAACACAGAGACAAAACAGGAAACACCGACAAAACAAGAGCACCAGGACAGGAAGTGATTCTGAACACAAACACACAGAAAATCCCAAACATAACCAAAGTGTCAGGAACAATTCTGACACATATTACTAAAAGTGAAGTTGTTTAGTATGTTCACTATCTTACTCAATGCCAAAAGTACTCTTTGATTTAAATAAAAAACATTTGTTTAATGAATCAAAACATTTCCTGTTAAAATAAAGCCAATAATGCCATTTTGTGAGATCCCCTTTATTGAGAAAAGTATCAAAATACATAGTTGTATCAGTACCAAACTGTTGCAATCAGGAAAAGCCCTATCTGGAAATGTCGAGGATCCTTGTTCTAAGGCACGGGTGTCAAATGTACGGCCCGCGGGCCTGAATAGTTTTTTTCCGGTTTGCAGGATGAATTAGCCAAGTATAAAAATGAGCCGAAATTTTTTGAATGAAAGAAACTGCTGATCTAAAAGTGTCCACTAGATGTCACAATAGCAATTATTTGTATATTTGTAGATTATACTACATATATATAAATGTGAGTGTGAATGTTGTATGTCTACCTGTGATGAGGTGGCGACTCGTCCAGGGTGTACACCGCCTTCCGCCCAGATGCAGCTGAGATAGGCTCCGGCCCAGAGCCTATCTCAGCCTCCTCTGGCGACCCCCCGCGACACCAAAAGGGACAAGCGGTAGTAAATGGATGGACGGATGGATGTATAAAAAAATAAATAAACCCTTGTTATGTTACAATACCAGTCGAGGAAAATGAGCCAACTACATAAATAATATCCTGTAATTTGATTTTTTTTTTTACCTTCATAGATTGAAAATTAACACCAATGAGTTGACTGATGGGCTTCACGGTGGAATAGGGGTTAGTGCGTCTGCCTCACAATACAAAGGTCCTGAGTAGTCTGGGGTTCAATCCCGGGCTCAGGATCTTTCTCTGTGGAGTTTGCATGTTCTCCCTGTGAAGGCGTGGGTTCCCTCCGGGTACTCCGGCTTCTTCCTACTTCCAAAGACATGCACCTGGGGATAGGTTGATTGGCAAAACTAAATTGGCCCTAGTGTGTGAATGTGAGTGTGAATGTTGTCCGTCTATCTGTGTTGGCCCTGCGATGAGGTGGCGACTTGTCCAGGGTGTACCCCGCCTTCCGCCCAATTGTAGCTGAGATAGGCACCAGCGCCCCCCCGCGATTCAAAGGGAGTAAACGGTAGAAAATGAATGGATGGATGGAGTTGACTGATGAGCATTATCACATAATTAATTCACAAAGTATAAATAACGACAAATAAAGATGGAATGCTATTAAACGCAACATGCAAGTGTAAAAAAACCCAACAACATTATGATTTGTAAATTTTCACAATGTGCCTGTTCTATTTTTAAACAAAGAAAACAATCTGAAGTTGTATTTATTTTTAAGTTATCGGGCTGTGATTTTACAAGTCTGGCCCAGTTGAGAGTAGATTTTTCTCCATGTGGCCCCCGATCTAAAATGAGCTTGACACCCCTATTCTAAGGTGTGATAATGAGTGATGTCACCCCATCGGGTTGTAAACAGTGCCTGGACATGCATGTTGGTTAGTAGTCGCCGTTCATGTGTAAGTTGTTTGTTCTGCCTAAGTCACATCAGCTCGATGGATTTTAATATCCGAGGTTTCATCCACATTAACATTTGAATGTGTGTTCAATCAAAATCACGTAAATAAAAAGTACTTGTCATCGGAATTTTCAATACAGAACCTTTAGCGCAAACAAGACTGGGAGTGTGCATCCCGTTGCGTAATCACTAGGTAAACCAAGACTGCTGCCCAGTCTTTGACCAGCGCAAGTTATGTCTAGCAGTGGTGCCAAGGAGAAGCCTGAGCTTGTCAAACCTCTTCCATCATTGAAGGTCTCTGTTTGATGAAATATTTTTCACTTTTTTTGATTGTGGGCTAAAAATGCAACGTACTTTCCTTCGGCAGCGCATTTTTGATGTAAATGTTTTAGTGACGGGCAGCACGGTGGCATAGGGGTTAGTGCATCTGCCTTACAATACGAAGGTCCTGAGCAGTCTTGGGTTCAATCCCAGGCTTGGGATCTTTCTGTGTGGAGTTTGCATGTTCTCCCTGTGAAGGCGTGGGTTCCCTCCTGGTACTCCGGCTTCCTCCCACTTCCAAAGACATGCACCTGGGGATAGGTTGATTGGCAACACTAAATTGACCCTAGTGTGTGAATTTGAGTGTGAATGTTGTCTATCTGTGTTGGCCCTGCAATGAGATGGCGACTTGTCCAGGGTGTACCCCGCCTTCTGCCTGAATGCAGCTGAGATAGGCTCCAGCGACCCCCCGCGACCCCAAAAAGGCACAAGCAGTAGAAAATGGATGGATTTTTTATGACAAAATACATTTAAATAGCAGAAGTCACAACTACAAAAGCTTCACTTCAGCCAATAAAAAGTTGTACTTTATTCAAAACAAAACATTTTCAGTATGTTCGTATTGTACAATGCACAGATAATTTCATATTTGTCTGCTTGACAATTGCTCCTTGTAGTTTTGTTTCATTATTCAAGCCCAACAAGTGGTGAGAATGATCATGTCGATTAAGAAACACCAACCAACTGACAAAAAATACTTTTAATTTCCCATATTCACAAAACTCAAACAAAAAAAATAAAGCATAATTTGTACAAGCAAGCTACAGACTGTACAAACGGCAGGAACTTGGGCAGCCCACGTAAGACATGTAGTTTTATATGTCGACACAAGCATTAACACAAATTGTTAATGTGAGCATGAGTGCTTCCTCACTGATAACCGCCCAATTACAGTAGGAAGGGGATTCATATGGCCTTATTGGTCACAGTTAACCTGACACATGAAACGTGACAAATTGGGGGATGGCAGGAGAATGTTGAATATCCTAAAATATGTTTTGTGGCAATTTCAACTTTGAGCACAGCATCAGTTGCTATGTAGAGTGGTGCTTTCCATCATTTTCAGCAGAATGCATTGCAACGATTAAGCCCCCCCCCCCCTTCCTCTTCACAAGATCCACCCAGGAAAGGGGTCATATGAATACCCTCCCTACTGTACAGTGTGAATCCACAGGACATTATGTACAGTTAATATAGTATACCATGTTAAAATAATTTGAGGCTAGTTTGGCTTTTTGTCACAGCATGTTTCCTTGAGGTTTCGGTGTATTTTTAATTCACATCCTTAAAACTAGGGGTATCCGAACTTTTTCGACCGAGGGCTGCATACAAAAAAAAAAAAAGAACTACCTTTGTCCTTCAAAGTTAGTAAAACCAATTCAATGAAGGTCAATATATGCTAAGCTATTTGAAAATAACTTACATTGAGCTACTGTGTTATAGCTGACAAAGCATTATTAGTATAACATCTCTCATCCCTTGACATATTGGGCAAATTCTACGTATTTGTCACAAAACTTTTACCTAATGATTTTCAAGCATAAAAATGGCTAAACGAACTAAAATTCTAAATATTACAGCCGTACTGGCCACGAGATATGACCAAATATATCAGAATGCTGTTCACCATCATGGCCACTGATTGACTCAGTCTCAGGACGTTTTACAATATTGGATATAACGAGTGTAAAAGTGACCATGTGGGCATTATTTTACATCTAGGTATTATGTCACGTTAATTGTATTTTGAAGGTAGTAAATATGTTATTTTATGCCGTAGCTATAAAAATATTACGTTTTTAATGAAAATTCCTTCCTTGCGGAAATAAATTTACCATGGTCAGGTCCAGAACCAATTGACCGCAATAAACAAGGCTTTACTGTATTCAATTTTTCGAATATACCAACGACCAAAATGGCCACAAATGGCACCTGAGCCTTACATACCTGGCATGTCTCTAAAAGTCCTATACTGTACTGAACAGTCTTGTCCCTTAGCAATCCCTAAAGCAGGGCCAGATCATAGTGAATACAACCCGGAAAATGTTTCCATTTCATTTCACAATCAAAAGATCAGCAATTGTTCACTTAAAACCATGCCATTATGAGGCATATGCATTTTCTCCATAAAGAACGATCTGTTTTAATTTTGACTATTTAGTATTCACTAAGCACGATTAGGGTCCACAATAAAAACAAAACAAAAAACTAAACCCCTTTATTCACATTCAGAGTGACCATAAATACTACATTCTTGCTTGACTCTCCTTACTTGACCTTAATCAAAATACCCGTCTTCTACCTTAATATTGCACTGCATTTAGGCAGCAACAAGAAAGGCATCTACTAGAATACCTTTAATTTTCTGTAAATTCCGGACCGTAAGCCGCTACTCTTTTCTTACACTTTGAACCCTGTAGCTCATAAGATGGTGCGGCTAATTTATGTATTTAAAAAAAATTGTTAAAAAAGCCCCCAAAAAACAAACAAATACACCTAGAAAATGTATTATTGTTTGTGCTACGGCGCCAGCTTATGATCAAGTTCGCTCACTGCAAGTGTCTTTCCATTTACGAGCAGTGCCTTTTTACATTTCAGCCGTCCTTAGCGTTTCTACTCGTAATGACTCTTCACTTATCACTGCAATTAATGTTTATAAGTTTTCCAATATACCTAAAACAATTCTTACTTACTAAGCCGTCCCAAGTGTGATATCTGTCAGTGTTTTCATGCATTTTTGTATGTGCTATCGTAATGTAATGACACTAGCGTAGTTAGCATAAGCTAATATGCTAACACGTTGAAAACTGTCAGTGTTAGTATTATTAACTTACAATAGCATTATTTTTGTATTGTTTCCTCAGTAACCTTGCCAAAAACGTCACAGTGTAGTTATTGAGTCTGTTTAGCTGATTGGGTCCATGGCGATTGCTTGTCTTTTGTGTGTTCATTTGTTTTACTGCTGTGTTACAGACACAAATTGTGAACAATTAAGGTATTAAGGTAAGTAAATAAACATTTACAGAATATGTCTGTGTATATAACTAATTCCACAACATATATATCTGCGGCTTATAGTCCGGTGGGGCTAATATATGGGGAAAAAAAGGTTCTTCTAAAATTTAGTAGGTGCGGCTGTCCTCCAGACCATACAGTAGGTTAAGAATGTTGTAGAGGTTTATTTAGCCTACTGACATGTATTTATAAAATGTTGATTTATATAGGCTACTTGTCAGGTACAAAACTTTACCTTACTAGCCTATATAAATCAACCATTTATAAATACGGTAGGTTAAGTAAGGACAGTCAAGACAGAGTGATGAAATCCAATGTAGAGCGGTCTGTAAGCACTGCAACTTGCTTTTGGGAGAAATGTTTTATACAATGGGGGAAATGAGTGATATTCTGTCTCTTTCTGTAAAAATACATCTTCTATTAAAATATCACATGGGAATCAAATACTTGTTCTCCCCAATGTATAGTCGTTAAAAATCTGGCAAAAAGCTCATGTTGACTCTATGATGAATATAGGAAAGGCAGCATGATAACAGGCATTGAATATTTTTCAGAAGGGTCATATAAACGAGGCAAGTAACCACATATGGAAACTCACTGTAAGGCAGCTGTATCCAGACTTTTTTTTTTTTTTTTTCAAATAAGCCCTATACAGAAAAATAAAGGATACGAGAGCTACACAACCATTGTATAGTGCTGGACAAATCTGTGTTTAAAAAAAAAACTAACAAAAAACATCTATTGAAAAAATATACTAAATATATGTTAAAAACTAAAAATGTTTAGGTTATTTATTTGTCAAGTAAACTAAAACAATTACATTTTTTAAAATAAACATTTCAAAATGTTTAATTTTAATAGTTTGAGATGCATATTCTGTTCATAAATTCAAATTAAATAAATACAATTGGTGGTCTGATACATTTGTTCCATATTGGAGTTCAACATTTGTCATGTTAACTATTCCTTGTGACTCTTTTCTTTTTCAGTGGGGTGCCAAACCTTGTTTGTAGTTTTCTAACGTGGGTTTAGGCTTCAAGGCAATAGAACTTTTCCATTTCTCACAGATGGCTGGTACATTACTGACATCATTACCATGAAATGTATTGATTTAAAAGTGAGTTAGTCTAGTAATGTTTTACTGTACAGTAATTTCTCTAGTTTCTTGTGCTTTGTCTCCCTCTAGTGAAGAGTAAGCCACTGTGGTTAAAGGCAAGGAAAAGGTCAGAACCTAAAGAATGCATGGATTAATACCAACATAACATTCCAAATATATATATTTGGATTATTTTAGTTACGTTCGTACAAGTACTGCAACTGTAAATGTTAATATTAGTGACGATGCTAGCTAGCCTCACAGAGCTGTATGATGCAACATATTCAAATTATATTAGATAGTACTTTATTTATTCCGTCAGGAGAGTTCCTTCAGAATAAATAAAGTACTATCTAATATAATTTGAATATGTTGCATCATACATATGTTTTCATAAATTTTATTACTTTTTGCTCTGAAGCACTAGTTGAGAACAGCCTTTCATTTTTTGTGTATATTTATACACTCTGATAATGACAAATAAGGAAAGGCCCCTTGGACCTTGAAATGCTACCAATAGGTTACTTATTAACTTGAGTGCGACAGAGTTGCTTGTGTTTAGGTACTGTTAGGTTAGTATTAGTCGGCAAAATGCCAGATTTTGACAGTCCAATGAAGCCGATGTCTGAAAATTTGCAGTGCAGGCCACATTGTCAGTGTAAATGTGAGAATTTCGTTGTTAATATTCGATCGCTATGATTGTATTACTTCACTCAACGTCTAAGTGTAACGAGTAAAAAAATACATTTATTGCACTTATTGTTCATTCATCCACGCTCATGTTGCATTTAAGGTCAGTAAAAATAGTTGGGAAAAGTTCATGCTTGTGGCAAACGATCAGGTCCCTTTGTGAAAAACAAGTTCACATACAAACTTTCCCACTATACTAAGTGGAGTCCCTTTTTTTATGCCAATATTTTGGTGTACACTGTTGCCAAATCATCAGTAAGGAAATTAGCTTTTGGCTAATCTTAAAGTTGCTAAAGTCTGTAAGGTTATCATCTAATTTGCCATTTCTTGTATGTTTACTGTTCAGAAGGTGTAAAGCCGTGCCTAAACACGATAAGTCCAGACGAGTTCCCTAAAAGTACTGACCACCAGAGAAGGCCATACATGGTTGCTTTGGCAATGACAGAGATGCTAGTCTCCTGACCATATGTCTATACGTATACTGTACACACCTCACTTTTCTGGAATACATTTAGGCAAACATAAAAAACAAAACAGTTCTATCAATGTAATAGCAGTTTAAAATGCAAAATGTTTGTTTTTGATATACTTTCTATATACATTGCATGCAGTTTACCCAATTGTCTGTACAATTGGACAGGTAAATGAGCATCCCTATAACACATTAAAACATTACCGGTACACAATTACTACATGAAGAAAAAGGTGGATGAGCTTATGTATTTTTTTTTTTACATTAATACTGAAGTTGATGTGGGTATCTATAATCCTGTTCTTTTGTATTAGTAAGATTTATATCTGACAAAAAACCCAGACATTTTTGGCCATCACCAAATAGTGCCAACAGGTTTCTGATTTTTTACTCCATACAAACATACTAAAACACACTAAGACCACGTTTACACTGCAGGCCAAAGTGGTCCAAATCTGATTTTTTCTAGCAGATTGTTTACACTGTAAGTAAAATGTGATCTTTACCGGACACCAGTATAAACGCACACAGGCCCCAATGTGGCCCCAACGTGACCTTGACGCAGTTTGCTGAAATGTAAACAAAGAAAGTTGACTGGATTCCGTGAACGAACAAGGAAGTCGCTAGAACTACTACAAAATAAAATAAAGTAAAAATGAGTGTTTTCATATGTGAAAATAAAAGTAACTAATGTAATGTGTGAATGAACATATATAGTGTAATATATTTTGGAGGGTTGTAATCCTTTTATGGTTGTTAAGTAGAGGCAACACAGACATTAGTGTGGATCTACTTTAGTTTTATTTTTCCACACATTTACGTAAACAATTAATGCAATGTACGGAACATGTAAGCAATTACGGTTACTTAAACAATTACGCCACAGTGTCAATTTTGTTTTGTTTTTTTTAATCGTTATTTCTCCGGAATCAAAATACATATCCATATATTACATTTAGCCTATTATTTTCACACTATTTACTAGTGATGCACCGAAAATTTGTCCGTCGAAAAAAGCTTTCTGTAACCGGATGTTGTGATGAAATATCCACTTCCGCTGGCAGTCTGTCTTTTCCTGCTCACACGAATGACATAGCTCACACAAAGCTGATGAAAAAGTCACATACGAATCATTGCGTTTAGACTGAAGTCATATTTAAAAACCTCAGATTCCAATCGGATTTGGACTACCTCCTGGTGCAAAAATATCAGATTTGAAGCACTTTGAAGTGTTTAAAAAATCAGATCTGTGTCACTTGCGGGCAAAAACCATCTGATTTGGTGTGCAGTGTAAACGGGGATAAACAAAAGGCAATTCAATACCTGACTGTTATCTTTACACAAAGTCCCGTCTATAAAGTCCCTTGGGGTGTCTCTGGTGACACGGTCACATGGGTGATGGCATTTGTCTCATTCAGGACTGCTGACTACTCCATTGGTTAGCAATGGGCCTACGGAGCAGCTCCTCCACATGTCGAGCCACATCCATGGTGTCATCCAGGTCAAAATCTGCCTCTGCATCCATCATGGTGTCTGCCCTGAGACAACACAATAATGTTGATATAATTAGACAAAAAACTATTGCTGTTGTAGAAGATAAATGCAACCCTTTTATTTTTCCCCCATTTTTTACGGTTTTAAAGACCGACATTTTTAACCAAAAATCTACACACATTTAGACTATTACTGTCAAATGTTATCGACAAATATGTCTAAATCTGCATAAGTTAGCATATCCATTTTGCTGAGATAATCTATCCAAATCAGTGATGTAGCAAATTAAGATGCTGATTACACATCAGGATTATTGCACAGGTGTGCTTAGTGCTGTTAGTAATCGAGTAATCTATTGATTAATCGGATAAATCCGACATTAATGCGTATTTAAATATTTAAAAGAATAAACTAAAAATGTGCACTTCTAACATTTGTGCCACACAGATCACTGTAAACACACACCACCGTTCTAAAAAAGGGCTCCATTGCAGCAGTTGTACAGGAACTATGTCCCTGTATTTTAAGTTCTGGGAACTCCATGTGTCCAGATTTTTATCAATTTCTATTAGTTACTTTAATTAAATGATTAATCAAAGCAACAGAATAGGAATCAAAGCTTTTCTCTAACCAAATTAATTGTATAATCATTGCAGCCCTAAGTGTGCCTTTGTCTGGCCAGTAGAAAAAGACACTTCGCAGCTCACATGGAAGTCGGGCAATATTGAAAGTGTGTACATTTTGAAAAGGAATAAAAGGTAAATGGGTTGTACTTGTATAGCGCTTGTCTACCCCTTTTTAAGGAGCCCAAAGCGCTTAGACAGTATTTCCACATTCGCCCATTCACACACACATTCACACACTGAAGGCGGGAGCTGCCATGCATGGCGCTCACCAGGACCCATTAGGAGCAAGAGTGAAGTGTCTTGCCCAAGGACACAACGGACGTGACTAGGATGAACCAGTAACCCTCAGACTGCTGGCACAGCCACTCTACCAACTTCGCCACGCCATCCCTTTTACAATAGGGGTTTGGATAATCTCAATCTTTATAAAACTGTCAAATTTTTTTAATTTTACAATTTTAATGGCAAAAGCAAAATGTGTATTCTTGTAGTTAAAAAAAAAAAAAGGGTACAGGCTTACATTGAGGGGAAGGCGGTAAAATTGTTGGGGTTGACAACAGGGGGAGAAGATGTCTGGTCCATGAAGATGGGAGTTGTTCCGCTCGGTTCAGGGTTTGGAGTGGTGAATCTAACACAGGGATGTGACACACTGTTTTATTACAACTCTACCACAATTATCATTATCTCATAATATCAACTTGATATTTTGAAGAAAACATTACATTTCTTAGGGACACCAAGTCTTAAAAATGTAACTCTGGCCTCAAAAGATTATGATACAAAAAATGTATGTAACAAATGGTATTCTAGCTTCTCACAGTCCAGAAACATGTTGCTTTTACTCCTACACGATACTGTTTTGGTCAAACCAATTGATGGGTTTGTTAACTTAAAATTGCATTAAAAAAACCAATACCCCTCGATTTAATAATTCACACAGTCATGTGAAAGGGAAAACTTTGTATACATCAAATATTAAACCTACATTGGAATGGTTTTAGCGTAGTGAAGAATATCAAGGTGTTTTTTTGTGAACAGCTGCGTCAATATCATGCCATTTAGAGTCTTACCAGATTCAGTGGTAATGGTAACATGCCAGACTTGGTTTAGAATGTAGTCTTGGACCAGTTTTGGTCTGCACACACATTCATCATTCAAACCAGACCAAACAAATAAACTGCACCGAGAGGGTAATCAAAGTGTTAAAAAGCAAAACCCACACAAAAAGCAGGAGCTGACCAAAAAACTGAAAGAACCCTTAGGCGAACAACTGCAATACATTCTTGGCTATGTATAGACCTGTCTACATTAGGTCACACATAACAGAGCACAAACCAAACAGCAAGAGCGCTGAGCCCAACAGCACGCATCTAGCACACAGATGAGTCCTCTCTTTCAACAAGAAGCCTGGTAACCAAACTATAGATAACACTTTTCCTGCAAGGTCGCACTGTTTGATGTTTGACTATGAACACTTGAAGGAATTAGACAAGGTTTAGGAGAACCTGACATGGTCAAACAAGACTATAGTTGAGCTCTTCAGCAAGAAGTTGCTTAGAATATTTAGAAGCACATCCATCAATCAATCAATGTTTACTTATATAGCAATAAATCACGAGTGTCTCAAAGGGTAGCACAAGCCACAATGACATCCTCGGCTCAAATCCCACATCACATACATGCTGAATATGAACACAGAAACACCATTCCTACTGTCAAACATTGAGTTGTATGGCTGTGTGTGTGTGTTAGTATAAAATGAGGACAGATTTAATTAGTATATTGCAGTATGTATTGAGTTTGTAGATCATGAAAAAACTCACTCAGGCACAACTTGTTTGATCTGTGGTTTTACGTAACCATCCACTGCTTTTGCTGCAAGACAGACATAAAATGGACTTTAGATTAGATAATTTCATGTAAAAATGTTGCTACATTTCTTAATAAAAATAAATATTCAAATGAAGTGAGAATTCATTGTTTTTGCATTAATATGTCCTGTATTAAAGGGACCGTATGTTCTGATCTTTGCTCAAAATGATACATAGCTAATGTTTTAAAGATCTCATTCAAACCGCTTTTCGACCATCTCTTCAGGATGTGCTGTTTGTGGGGTGGTCTTATTCTCGTGACTCCCCTTTGACTGCGTCTTCTCCCTGCTAGCCATGTTGTAGTTTTTAGCGCATCCATAAGGAATCTACTGACATATATTTTTTAGAACTATACACTTTTTTGTATTACAAATGGCAATAGCGGAGAATGCATGTTCATGTACGAGCCAGTCTGCCCCACAACAACAAAAAAGAACTTATTGACAACAACTTTGGAACTACAATAGCGGACTGGCGCAAAGCTCTTCGGGTGAATCTATACTATATATGAAGATATTAGCTGACATCACACTTGATAAAAAGTCACAAATTAGGCAAATTCCAAACGGCTGATTTGCAGGAAGTACAGTATGAAGAAAGGCGAAACATTTCTTTAAATATACCTGCCATGTCTCCATAGTTTGAGTTTGAGTTCGGGACTTATGCAGATCTCAAATATACAAAAATAGATACAAAAAGGTAAGAAAAGTTGGTTTTGCATAATAGGCGCTATTTAAGCCTCAGGCAGAGGAGTAAAGAGAATGATTGCAGGGTTTATTGCAGATACATACATAGTTGAGGCGTGTAGTACTTGGCAAAGACCTCATCTTTGAGCCGGTCAGGATAGAGAAACAGAAGATGATTCAGATCACTGATGCGGTCAGCTAAGGATCGAATGGAGAAGTCCTTAGTTGTATAAGGCAACAGATTCCATGCGTGCTTTTCACCTGGTCAAAGATAAGAACAGAATCACATTCACCACTTGTACTAATACTAACTTTGCAGTGTATACTATTTCCGAAGATTCCTCATGTATACAAACAGTATGATCATAAAAGATTAAAGCAATTATAGGTAACATTACTTATGAAAATGACAACAAATGGTTGTAACAAGGAATGTTATTTTTCTTCCACTTGATTTCAGAAGAATGGTCTAAACTAAAGAAACACATTTGTCAAATGTACTTATGTTGAAGCTTTCATTCAGCACTCAAATGAAAGACAGAAATGGTTCATCTGCCGCATTATTGCTGCATAAAGTTTCAAATTGAATATTACATTGACTTCAGTTGTTATTACATTCTTCTAATGACTTAAGTGTTACAGTAAGTGCAGAAACTCGGTACCTGGTTTGTTGGGGTTCTCACCCACCCAAGCAATGGTGATACCACCAATCTCAGAGTCGCTGAATCTTAGCAGGAATGTGCCGTTAAGTTTGGACATTAGCATGTCCTGTGCCTGTTGCTTGTTAACAAAACCCAGGATGGCCCTGCAATAATCCAGATTTATTAACAAATGTTTTGCTGTCTGTTAAATGTTATGTTTTTAATTATCTGCCCGAAATTCAGATATCCAATTAGGCATTATTTTCTACTACTACTGTAAGTGAGGCATTTAAGTTGTATAGTAATCTAAAAGTACAGTAAATGCTTAGTGAAAACCAGTGGTTTGTGTGCAAGGTGCACACAAACTATCAGAGTACAAAAGAGACTTAAATCTCCCTGCAAAAAGGAGATACGAGCAAAAAAAGTCCAACCATTCTATGGAATATCGCTATATGTTGTCAAAAAAAGATTTGTCGAGTGATATCAAGGATTGTATGTCGGTCGCATTCGTAGACATATCGAACTATTGTGCTTTAGACGCCATTCTATACGAAAAAACAGATGGAAAATTGGAACAACACGAGGTCTACGACTTCTTTGTGTGTGGTTGGGTCAAGCAAATTGGTCTCAAGCCTATCCCGGATAAATATGCATTGTTTTTGCTCAGGTAAAGTTGCGTTTCATGATTTCAATTTGTGTCTAAGATGCCATGTTTGTTGGTGTTTCACGCGCCGTTTTCGAGTAGTGTGTTTTCCCCTGCATTTATCAAAATAGAACTATACAGTGGGGCAAACAAGTATTTAGTCAGCCACCGATTGTGCAAGTTCTCCCACTTAAAATGATGACAGAGGTCTGTAATTTTCATCATAGGTACACTTCAACTGTGAGAGACAGAATGTGAAAAAAATCCAGGAATTCACATTGTAGGAATTTTAAATAATTTATTTGTAAATTATGGTGGAAATTAAGTATTTGGTCAACCATTCAAAGCTCTCATTGATGGAAGGAGGTTTTGGCTCAAAATCTCACGATACATGGCCCCATTCATTCTTTCCTTAACACGGATCAATTGCCATGTCCCCTTAGCAGAAAAACAGCCCTAAAGCATGATGTTTCCACCCCTATATTTCACAGTAGCTATGGTGTTCTTGGGATGCAACTCAGTATTCTTCTTCCTCCAAACACGACGAGTTGAGTTTATACCAAAAAGTTCTATTTTGGGTTCATCTGACCACATGACATTCTCCCAATCCTCTGCTGTATCATCCATGTATCCATTTTGGTATAAACTCAACTCGTCGTGTTTGGAGCAAGAATAATAATGAGTTGCATCCCAAGAACACCACACCTACTGTGAAGCATGGGGGTGGAAACATCATGCTTTGGGGCTGTTTTTCTGCTAAGGGGACAGAACGATTGATCCGTGTTAAGGAAAGAATGAATGGGGCCATGTATCGTGAGATTTTGAGCCAAAACCTCCTTCCATCAGTGAGAGCTTTGAATGGTTGACCAAATACTTATTTTCCACCATCATTTACAAATAAATTCTTTAAAACTCCTACAATGTGAATTCCTGGATTTTTTTTTTTCACATTCTGTCTCTCACAGTTGAAGTGTACCTGTGATGAAAGTTACAGACCTCTGTCATCATTTGAAGTGGGAGAACTTGCACAATCAGTGGCTGACTAGATACTTTTTTGCCCCACTGAAGATGTCAACATCGTGTATGTACTGAAAACGTTGTTTATGATTGTTGCTTTTGGTAAAAGCTTAACTCTTTTAGGTTTTGCTCACATTTGCTTTCTTTTATTTAGACTTGGCGAGATGATGCTTTTCAAAATACCCTTAGCAAAAATGTGCTTAAGAAATACGTATAGTATCAAGATAATAATTAAATGGTAAATAATAAAGGTTCAATGTATATCAAACAAACCTTTAACAAAGTGATCACTGCAAACTCTGCTCCCTTGGATTGGAGTTTGAGCCTCTTTTCTCGCCGTGGTTTCGTAACATCTTACACTCTTCTCACCTTTTTGATTACTTCTCGAGTGATTCTGAAGAAACTTTTATATTTTGCGGTTTGAACTTTTTTAACAGCCGAAAACAACACAAGCATTGGGAATTTTTTTCTTCGATAAAGGTTAAATGGGGCCAAGTACCCATTGAGAACAGAGCTAGCTTGACCACACAAAGGATATTTAATGGAGCGGACATGAGCCGGACACAACGTCAGTAAAATCCAAACAATAGTTAATCTTCTTTTAAAAAGCTTACTTTGAATATCTTTTTTTAAATAGCGGTATGTTATCGGTACTGAAAAACATTAATACTATTGTTATTCAATATGTTATTAATTATGATGATAATTTGATGGATAATTTCATGAAGTACTTTTACAGTTACCAGTTTGTCACAACAAAGAGGAAATATGTGGTTATTACCTATCATTCCAATGAGGCTTGAGATGTTTCTTCATGAGTTCCATAACACCATCAAACCACTGCCAGAAGGTGAAGTTACGTCCAGGTAAGCTTTCCTATAAATAGAATAGGTGAGAATTGCTGAGTAACAGGTAGGTACAAGAACTTAAGATGAGTACTGGTGGAAAGACAATAGCCTTACCCTGTTAAACTGGGCCCATGATATGGTCATGTTGCGGAATTCTTCTGCATTATTATTTGTACTTGTGAAAGCTTTCTGTGCCAAGAAGACCAGATTATCCTCTGACAGCCCATGTTCACTATGCATTTCTGCTTTGTACTTCATATCAAGTGCCTCACAAAGTTGGGTCCATAGAACTTTGTCTGGCACGACAAATGGAACCCTGCCCTGGCAATACAAGGGTAAGAATATGAGAGAAATCCTCCAAACTATTTTAAAGTTGCTGCCCAAGTGACAAATATTGTTTTTTACGACAGCTCATCTACAAAGTATAATTTTACAAAACACAGTTTAACAAAAAGCAGAGACGAGGGCAGTTCAATTCGGTTTGTTTTTACGGTATAAAAATAATACAAGATTAATATGACCTCTGACATAATTTGTTGTAATGTCATGTTTGAACAGGAATAGGACTATACAACTCACTGGTTCAGCAAAAGCGTTGTCCCATAGTACTGTTGCTGTGGCATTGTTGTCCTGACTACCATGAACTATCACTACTACTGGTAGTGATAAAGTCTGCGGATTACAGTAAAGAGGGGAGGAACAAGGACAGGTTTAAAAATAGGTTAAAACATTGTGGATTTGTCTTGTAAGTAAGGATGGGTATCATTTACATTTTAACCAAATCGGTACATTAGAAGCGGTGCCTGTGATCAAACAATGGCAAAACTATGCCCGATATTTGGAAAGCATTCACATTTTGACAATTAAAAAAAAAAAATTTTTACGGAATTTTGTCACATGCAAGTGTAACAGATTAAGTGGAACCTTGATTTACAAACCCATCTTTTCAATTTACAAACCATTTGTTCAAGCCAAATATGCCTACGTGTGTGAACAATGTCTCTGTGTACGAACGCTTCATTCATTCATTTTGTGTCACACTGGCAGCCATTTTGGGGAGGTGGACCCTCAAAATTGCTTGCTACGCAGTAGAGTACACTACTCAATGTTTCAGTTTGTGTGCCCTTTCTGTGTTTTTTTCGCCTTTGACAAATTTTGTCCATTTTACTAACTAAATACGAGTTCCAAAAATACAACAGATCAGCATGGATAGAAGGAGGGATCACTGTGGAGTTACAAAAAAAACTATTTGCGAGGAGTACATCAATGGAGACAGCAAATAATATGGAAGAATTGACGATGCATAGCTCATTTTTAATTGTGAGGAGCCTAGACTTTTCTGGAAAAATATGCCAAAGCGGACTCATATCACACAGCGGTGAAAAAGACGTTAGCAGGACACAGGTCAAAAAAGGATCACCTTCTTCAGCAGCTAGTCTTTAAACATGCACGCACGTAAAGTTGATTGTACTTTTAAAAATCTTTGTTAATGTAGCAATTTCGTTGTTAATGTTCAGGATTTTTGTGACATCAGATTGTTTATAAGGGCACCAAGGGGGCTTCTGTGTGTGTGCGCATGTTGGCAAAGCAGCAGGACAGTTCAGTATGTCATCGTTGTTGTTTTGGCTTGTTAATAAAAAAATAGCTGATCCATTACTCCCTTGTTATGTTTGTTTGATATACAGCATTATATTTGTGTACAAAATTTCCCTAAAATTTGGACTTTTGTTGAAGCTGGAAATATGCTTTACTATAGGAACTTTTCTAATAATGAATCACATTCAAGAACCAATAAGGTTCGTAAATCGAGGTTCCACCGTGGTAATTCAAACATTTCAACAGTATAGATAGAATAACTAAATTATTTCAGAATTATCGTAGCAAAACCAGCAGCAATACAGAAAACAGAAAATTCACAAAAAAATAATTGTATTTGCTGTCAACAATTCCGGGGACTGCGAATGCACCCTGCTCGCCGTAATTGTTGCTTAATAAGTAAATAGAGTATTGGATGCTGTTAGGAGCGCTACAGCAAAATACGTTTGCTGTGTTGGAGTTCAACACTGCTGCTGGCGAGTTAAGGTCAGCAATATAGCATTAGAAGAGCGTCTAACTCTGTCAGGATTCTTAGCCACACGAGCCTGCAATAATTTAGCCGTATTTTTTGCAACTTTGATTGCATTGGTGCCATTATGGAACAGAGTTATGGCACTCATCCCTACATATAATTACTGATAAAGCCATCAAATACAAAAATAAAGGGTCATTGGCAAGTTCTTACTTTGACATTAAAAACCAACTCATTGCCTCCAATGCTGAACTGTGACTCAAACAGAACAGTGAACTTTTCCTCCGTCACTGACTCTGCTCCTCGGCGGTCTGAACGCTTGATCCGCTTTAGAGACTGCACACATACACAAAACAGATGCACTGTTTAAACCTTTAAATAAGCACATGCAATAATAGTAGAAACAAAGACAACAGATGTGATTTGTCCCAAAAGGAAAAGGCAGGCAGACCAGGCACGTCAAAACAGTGTTAAAACGTAAGAACTAATGAATGTGCTAGCCTAAAGCGATTAAAATACATGTAATGGCTTCTTCTGATATGCCATTTAATGACATTTCATTATAAATAGAAAAAGTGGTTAAGGTGAGACGTCGTCATACCATGTTTCTGAAGTGTGCGCTGAGGGTGCCTGTGGCCTGGTGATACTCCATGACACAGTTGTTGTTCAGGATTTCCCCACTACTTTCACTTCAAACGGAACAGAATTAATAATTAGTTACAGAAGCAGTGCTTTAAAAAAGCATGATTGTACACTATAATCTATAATGACACTATATCTGACCTGTGTGTGCTCTCATTCTTCAGTAGAGCTTTGGCCTGTTGCTCACTAACAATGACAGCCTTGACTTGAGGTGGATTCATGTGGACATTGAGTTTCCCGGCCACCAGAAGGCGCACTGTGGCTGCAAACTTGGTCTGGGTCCTTAACACCTGGGGCGGTTGCTTTTCAATGATGAAGGTGCTAGACATAAAAATAGTATTAACATGCTGAAGTCAATTTTCCAAAGCAAATGAGACATGTAGTATTTTGTATGATTAATTTTGTATGAATTGTAAGGAAACAACTGTGATCTCAAGACTCTAACAATAACCCAATAATGATTATTAGATTAAGTTCTCCAACAAGAATTCAACATGTTTTGAAATAAATATGCGATTATGCTGCACCAACACGATTGTCTCAATTCTGAGGTTAAAACATTATCTGTTAATATCATTATATTTTCCCTTCTCTATTTCAATAATTTAATTGTTTTGCAGGTTTACAGATCACCTAGTGACTAAGGCAGAGATGATATCTGAAATGTCAGCATTGAGTTTGTTAAGTAGATCTTCCATGGGGCCTGGCAGAGGAAGTTGTTGAGTAAGATGTTCACAGCGTCGGATTTGCTGCCTGTTAGTCCAGATTAGATCTGCCAGCTTCTCACACCTATAGACAAGAGGACAGGGACAAAACATGACGGATTCTTTTATTTTTCACAATATGTAATCTTAAAGTACAAGTGAACTGGTAAAACCAATCACAAAATTAAGTATCTCTGTTCTTTGTACCAAGACTGGAGGATATCTAGTCCTCCCTCATGAGGACCCCCATTGCCTGCTAGCTGCTGCCTCCTCTTCCACTGGATAAGCTCCTCATCCAGGATCAAAGTCTGTTGTTTCCTAAGAACGGCCAGGGTTTTCTGGTGTTGTTCTGACAGATCCTGCATACACACAAACAGCAACACACTGAGAAGACCAGTGGTCGGCCCTGCTAAGAAAGATTTCTGCTTAACCAAGACAAATTTGAGGATTAAAGCTGGTAATTTATGTGTTGGAGCTGGCTCACTCGGGAGCAGGCTAAATTTGGGAATACTACACAGGATCAGAGCAAATAACAGTACCACAAGAACTACATTGGCTACCTATCAAACAAAGTATCTAATTTAAAATAATTCTCCTCACTTTCTAAGCTATCCATAACCGATCTCCGCCATATATCTCTCTGACCTGCTCCAGTTGCCATGCCCTCACATTCCCCGAGATCCTCTTCATCCATGCATCTCACTGCCCCCTTATATAAACTGTCCACCATTGGTGCCCGAGCTTTCAACCGCTCAGCCCATCATCTTTGGAACTCATTACCACCAGACCTTTATAATATAGACTCAATATCCCTCTTTAAATCAAGACTCAAAACACACCTATTCCTGACTGCTTTTTCACTGTAAATATTATCGATCTTTGTTATTGTTGTTTTTATTCAATTGATTTTATTGTCGGTAGGAAATGGATGGATGGATGATTTTATTGTTTTGATTTTGTACGGTGTCCATGAGTAACCTAAAAGGCGCCTTATATAAGTAAAATGTACTATTATTATTATTATTATTATTATTATCCCCAAACCAGTAAGTGATCTGAGCCTTTTAAAAAGCTTTGTCCCCTGACCATTCATTAGAAAATGACCGGCATTCATTGACAATTCTGTGGAGATTCCCATAAGTATCGGAAGTAAGAATGAAAACTAAAAGGTCATAGTGACACAGTGAACTTGAGTACTTACAACGCCGCTAAAAAGGACAGACAGTAGTTTATTTTACTTCACATCTTCATATGTTTTTTTTTCTATAAATAAAAGTTTACTTAATATCAGACCCATTTTATTTGTTGACTTATTTTTGCTGCCGCAGCCAGAGTGGCAGTTGGTACTGCATGATGCCCTCATTTCCTTTATTCTTCTATTTTTGATGCATCAATGTCCATATAATTCAAGTGTGTTTTAATGTAATGATATAACCTGATCAAACCACAGACACACTTAAAGCATTGTACTGGTATGGCACAACTTATTGCTTTGAATAATTTCTATATTTTATTTTTGTGAGCTACAGTGACGTCTGACAATACCTGGAGTGCTACTTAAACAAAAGAACAACAATGTTCAAAAACACAATTAGAAGAAAAGTAGTAATTTATGACAGTTCTTTATATGTTCAGTATGTATATGTTCATTAATGATGTGACATATTTAAGCATTCACATAGCCTGCATTTAGCAGCTGCAACCATTTTCTTTGAGAAAGTATAACATCTTTATGTTATTTGTATGTAATATAATAGTACATCTCATCCACCGTAATAAAAACGATCCTAAATTTTTGTTTAGTACGGTAGCATCGCTAACCCAACAAGGGACTCCTTCCAGTAGCTCCACCCACTCAGCTGATGACTTTATGCAATTCTTTAGTAAGAAAATTGAAGTCATTAGAAAGGAGATTAAAGACAATGCGTCCCAGCTACAACGGGGTTCTATTAACACTGATACGATGGTATATACGGCGGATACTGCCCTCCAAAATAGTTTCTCTCGTTTTGAGGAAATAACATTAGAGGAATTGTTACAACGTGTAAATGGAATAAAACAGACAACATGCTTACTTGACCCTCTTCCTGGGAAACTGATCAAGGAGCTCTTTGTATTATTAGGTCCATCAGTGCTAAATATTATAAACTTATCACTCTCCTCGGGCACTGTTCCCCTAGCATTCAAAAAAGCGGTTATTCATCCTCTTCTTAAAAGACCTAACCTCGATCCTGACCTCATGGTAAACTACCGGCCGGTGTCTCACCTTCCCTTTATTTCAAAAATCCTTGAAAAAATTGTTGCGGAACAGTTAAATGAACACTTAGCGTCTAACAATCTATGTGAAACCTTTCAATCCGGTTTCAGGGCAAATCACTCCACGGAGACAGCCCTCGCAAAAATGACTAATGATCTATTGCTAACGATGGATTCTGATGCGTCATCTATGTTGCTGCTCCTCGATCTTAGCGCTGCTTTCGATACCGTCGATCATAATATTTTATTAGAACGTATCAAAACACGAATTGGTATGTCAGACTTAGCCCTGTCTTGGTTTAACTCTTATCTTACTGATAGGATGCAGTGTATCTCCCATAACAATGTGACCTCGGACTACGTTAAGGTAACGTGTGGAGTTCCCCAGGGTTCGGTCCTTGGCCCTGCACTCTTCAGCATCTACATGCTGCCGCTAGGTGACATCATACGCAAATACGGTGTTAGCTTTCACTGTTATGCTGATGACACCCAACTCTACATGCCCCTAAAGCTGACCAACACGCCGGATTGTAGTCAGCTGGAGGCGTGTCTTAATGAAATTAAACAATGGATGTCCGCTAACTTTTTGCAACTCAACGCCAAAAAAACGGAAATGCTGATTATCGGTCCTGCTAGACACCGAACTCTATTTAATAATACAACTCTAACATTTGACAACCAAACAATTAAACAAGGCAACACGGTAAAGAATCTGGGTATTATCTTCGACCCAACTCTCTCCTTTGAGGCACACATTAAAAGCGTTACTAATACGGCCTTCTTTCATCTCCGTAATATCGCTAAAATTCGCTCCATTCTGTCCACTAAAGACGCTGAGATCATTATCCATGCGTTTGTTACGTCTCGCCTCGACTACTGTAACGTATTATTTTCGGGTCTCCCCATGTCTATTATTAAAAGATTACAGTTGGTATAAAATGCGGCTGCTAGACTTTTGACAAGAACAAGAAAGTTTGATCACATTACGCCTGTACTGGCTCACCTGCACTGGCTTCCTGTGCACTTAAGATGTGATTTTAAGGTTTTACTACTTACGTATAAAATACTACACGGTCTAGCTCCATCCTATCTTGCCGATTGTATTGTACCATATGTCCCGGCAATAAATCTGCGTTCAAAGGACTCCGGCTTGTTAGTGATTCCCAAAGCCCAAAAAAAGTCTGCGGGCTATAGAGCGTTTTCCGTTCGGGCTCCAGTACTCTGGAATGCCCTCCCGGTAACAGTTCGAGATGCCACCTCAGTAGAAGCATTTAAGTCTCACCTTAAAACTCATTTGTATACTCTAGCCTTTAAATAGACTCCCTTTTTAGACCAGTTGATCTGCTGTTTCTTTTCTTTTTCTTCTATGTCCCACTCTCCCTTGTGGAGGGGGTCCGGTCCGATCCGGTGGCCATGTACTGCTTGGGACATCTCTGCGCTGCTAATCCGCCTCCGCTTGGGATGGTTTCCTGCTGGCTCCGCTGTGAACGGGACTCTCGCTGCTGTGTTGGATCCGCTTTGGACTGGACTCTCGCGACTGTGTTGGATCCATTGTGGATTGAACTTTCACAGTATCATGTTAGACCCGCTCGACATCCATTGCTTTCCTCCTCTCTAAGGTTCTCATAGTCATTATTGTCACCGACGTCCCACTGGGTCATTATTGTCACCGACGTCCCACTGGGTGTGAGTTTTCCTTGCCCTTATGTGGGCCTACCGAGGATGTCGTGGTGGTTTGTGCAGCCCTTTGAGACACTAGTGATTTAGGGCTATATAAGTTGTTGGTACATTGTTCCTGTTTGTGACTCGTCGTCTGCATCCCTTTTGTGTGTGAACGCGCTCATGACTAAATGAAACCAGAAAATAAAAATAATTAAGTAATAAAAATATTCAAATTTTTGTAACTCACTTATGCCAAATCTTCAATGTTTGGTTTAGTCTGAAAACAAAGAAGAGATCCTGCCAGGATAACTTGGTTGGTTGTACAATCCCAAGGAAGCAAAGTGCTAATCACGGCCGCTTTACAGTCATGATATCCAAATATTGATTTAAAAGCTCAAGGACCCAGATTTCCCTCGCCCGGAAACGGGTCACCGGGGCCCCCCTCTGGAGCCAGGCCCTGAGGTGGGGCACGATGGCGAGCGCCTGGTGGTAGGAGCGCCATGGGGCTCGGCCGGGCACAGCCCTAAGAGGCAACGTGGGTCCCCCCTCCAATGGGCTCACCACCCATAGCATAGCAGGGGCCAGAGAAGTCGGGTGCGATGTGAGCTAGGCGGCGGTCCGATCCTCGGCTACATAAGCTAGCTCTTGGGACGTGGAACGTCACCTCACTGGGGAGGAAGGAGCCCGAGTTAGTGCGCGAAGTGGAGAAGTTCCGGCTGGAGATAGTCGGGCTCACTTCGACGCACAGCAAGGGTTCTGGAACCATTTCTTTTGAGAGGGGCTGGACTCTCTTCCACTCTGGTGTTGCCGGCAGTGAGAGGCGACGGGCTAGAATGGCAATTCTCGTTGGCCCCCGGCTCAAAGCCTGCACATTGAAATTCAACCCAGTGGACGAGAGGGTAGCCTCCCTCCTCCTTCGGTTGGGGGGGACAGGTCCTGACTGTTTGTGCTTACGCACCAAATGGCAGTTCAAAATACCCACCCTTTTTGGGTACACTCGAGGGAGTACTGGAAAATGTTCCCCCGGGTGATTCCCTTGTCCTACTGGAGGATTTCAACGCTCATGTTGGCAACGACAGTGAAACCTGGAGAGGCGTGATCTGGAAGAACGGCCGCTAGATCTGAACTGAGTGGTGTTTTGTTATTGGACTTTTGTGCTCGTCACAGATTGTCCACAACAAACACTATGTTCAAACATAAGGGTATCCATATGTGCGCTTGGCACCAGGACACGCTAGGCCGCAGTTCCATGATCGACTTTGTAGTTGTGTCATCGGATTTGCAGCCTCATGTTTTGGACACTCGGGTGAAGAGAGGGGCAGAGCTTTCTACCGATCACCACCTGGTGGTTAGTCGGCTGCAATGGTGGGGGAGGATGCCGGACAGACCTGGCAGGCCCAAACGCATTGTGAGGCTCTGCTGGGAACGTCTGGCAGAGTCTCAAGTCAGAGAGTTTCGATTCCCACCTCCGGAAGAACTTTGAACATGTTACGAGGGAGGTGCGGGACATTGAGTCCAAGTGGACCATGTTCCGCACCTTTATTGTCGAGGCGGCTGATTGGAGCTGTGGCTGCCAGGTTGTTGGTGCATGTCATGGCGGTAATCCTTGAACACGTTTGTGGACACCGGTGGTGAGAGATGTCGTCAAGCATCCCTCACCTCAAGAAAAAATCCTATCGGGTTCTTTTGGCTCATAGGACTCCGGAAGCAGCGGACAGGTACCGACAAGCCAAGCGGTGTGCGGCTTCAGCGGTCGCGGAGGCAAAAATTCGGACATGGGAAGAGTTCGGGGAAGCCATGGAAAACAGCTTCCAGACGTGTTCGAAGCGATTCTGGACCATCATCTGCCGCCTCAGGAAGGGGAAGCAGTGCGCTGTCAACACATTGAATGGTGAGGATGGTGTTCTGCTGACTTCGACTGCGGGTGTTTTGGATAAGTGGAGGGAATACTTTGAAGACTTCCTCAATCCCACCAACACGTCTTCCTATGAGGAAACGGTGCCTGGGGCATCTGTGGTGGGCTCTCCCATTTCTGGGGCTGAGGTTGCTGAGGTAGTTAAAAAGCTCCTCGGTGGCAAGGCACCGGGGGTGGATGAGACCCGCCCGTAGTTCCTTAAGGCTCTGGATGCTGTGGGGCTGTCTTGGTTGACAAGACTCTGCAGCATCCGTGGAAATCGGGGGTGGTGCCTCTGGATTGGCAGACCGGGGTGGTGGTTCCTGTCTTTAAGAAGGGGAACCGGAGGGTGTGTTCCAATTATCGTGGGACCACACTCCTCAGCCTTCCTGGTAAGGTCTATTCAGGAGGCTACGCTGGATAGTCGAACCTCGGATTCAGGAGGAACAGTGTGGTTTTCGTCCTGGTCGTGGAACTGTGGACCAGCTCTGTACTCTCGGCAGGGTCCTTGAGGGTGCATGGGAGTTTGCCCAACCAGTCTACATGTGCTTTGTGGACTCGGGAGAAGGCATTTGACCTTGTCCCTCGGGAAGTCCTGTGGGGAGTGCTCAGAGAATATGGGGTATCGGACTGTCTGATTGTGGCGATCCGCTCCCTGTACGATCAGCGTCAGAGCTTGGTCCGCATTGCTGGCAGTAAGTCGGACACGTTTCCAGTGAGGGTTGGACTCCGCCAAGGCTGCCCTTTGTCACAGATTCTGTTCATAACTTTTATGGACAGAATTTCTAGGCGCAGTCAAGGCGTTGAGGGGATCCGGTTTGGTGGCTGCAGAATTATATCTCTGCTTTTTGCAGATGATGTGGTTCTGATGGCTTCATCTGGAATGAGAATCAGCACCTCCAAGTCAGAGTCCATGGTTCTCGCACGGAAAAGGGTGGAGTGCCATCTCCGGGTTGGGGAGGAGACCAGGCCCCAAGTGGAGGACTTAAAATACCTCAGAGTCTTGTTCACGAGTGAGGGAAGAGTGGATCGTGACGTCGACAGGCGGATCGGTGCGGCGTCTTCAGTAATGTGGACCCTGTATTGATCCGTTGTGGCGAAGATGGACCTGAGCCGGAATGCACGTCCGACCGGTATGAAGCCAGGGGGAAGACCCAGGACACGTTGGGAAGACTGTGTCTCCTGGCTGGCCTGGGAACGCCTCAGGATTCCCCGGGAAGAGCTGGACGAAGTGGCTGGGGAGAGGAAAGTCTGGGCTTACCTGTTTAGGCTGCTGCCTCCGCGACCCGACCTCGGATAAGTGGAAGAAAATGGATGGATCGATCCGTTGTGGCGAAGAAGGAGCTGAGCCGGAAGGCACGTCTGACCGGTAGAAACGCCAGCATATAACCCCAATTCTTCAGAGTTTGCACTGGCTCCCTGTTCATTTTAGAATTTATTTTAAAACATTGCTATTTGTTTTTAAATCTTTACATGGACTGGCACCTCAGTATATCTTGGACCTCATCCAAATTTACACTCCTGCGTGCGCTTTGAGGTCCGAGAGCCAGTTCCAGCTCGTGGTGCCCAAGACAAGACTTAAAACCTGGGGAGACAGGGCCTTCTCTGTGGTCGGCCCTAAGCTCTGGAACACTCTGCCCCTCCATGTTCAAACTGCTTCCACAATGGAGTGTTTTAAGTCTCGTCTTGAGATCCACTTTTATTCTTTGGCTTTTAACACTACGTGAGTTGTGTGGTCCTCTGTCCTCTGTTGTCCTCTGTTTTTTTTTTATACACTTAGATTTCTATTTTACTGTTTTAATTGATTTTACCCTTTAAAATTGTTTTTAATCATATTCATTTTTATATTGTTTTTTATATTAGTTTAATATTTATTTATTTTTTGTTTTTATTCAGTCATTGGTGGAGCATAATATTGTTTTTTTTAATATTGTTTTTAACATGGCTGTGCAGCACTTTGAAAACGTTCTTGTTGTTTAAATGTGCTATATAAATAAAGTGGATTGGATTGGATTGTTTAGGCTGCTGCCTCCGCGACCCGACCTCGGATAAGAGGAAGAAGATGGATGGATGGATGGATGGATGGATGGATGATTTAAAAGTTGACGATTCGGCAGACAATGAACCCCTCTTCCGCCGTATCCAGGGAGGCGAGATGTTCTCTGAAATTAAGATCAATATGTTTTCTCTCTGTCTATCTGTGTTGGCCCTGCGATGAGGTGGCGACTTGTCCAGGGTGTACCCCGCCTGAGATAGGTGCCAGCGCCCCCCGCGACCCCAAAAGGGAAAAATCGGTAGAAAATGGATGGATGGAAGTTCTCTGACATGCTTTAACATGTATATATTAATATGTATCTTTATATTCACACGCGGGCTTCACGGTGGCAGAGGGGTTAGTGCGTCTGCCTCACAATACGAAGGTCCTGAGTAGTCAGGGTTCAATCCCGGGCTCAGGATCTTTCTGTGTGGAGTTTGCATGTCCTCCCCATGAATGCGTGGGTACCCTCCGGGTACTCCGGCTTCCTCCCTCTTCCAAAGACATGCACCTGGGGATAGGTTGATTGGCAACACTACATTGGCCCTGGTGTGTGAATGTGAGTGTGAATGTTGTTTGTCTATCTGTGTTGGCCCTGCGATGAGGTGGTGACTTGTCCAGAGTGTACACCGCCTTCCGCCTGATTGTAGCTGAGAAAGACACCAGCGCCCCCCCCCAAACCCCAAAGGGAATAAGCGGTAGGAAATGGATGGATGGATAGATATTCACACGCACACAAAGTCATGCATGACGTATACGGTATGCTTACGCACGCACGCGCACAGAAACGCACACGCACACACAGTCATGCATGACGTATACGGTATGCTTACGCACGCACGCGCACAGAAACGCACGCACGCGCACAGAAACGCACACACACACACACACACACACACACACACACACACACACACACACACACACACAAAAGAATATGCTGTGTCATACAAGCCTGTATTTCTGTAGTGTGCTCGCTTCTCTGGCCAGCCAGGTCTCCAAAGTAGTTCTCTTGTTTTGTAGAGTGGTTTCCCGTTGGGTGTGCTCTGCTGGAGGCAGGGAACTCAAACTGCTCAACTGGGCTGACAGAAAAAGAAAACAGAAGATATAAGTGGGGCACACGCTCTGTCCACTGGTCAGTATGCACTTACCTGTGTTAATGCACATGTGTGGTTCTGCAAACATAACAGCATGGGAAACACTGTATGCTTACAGAATTAATGTTATTCATATTCTATTCTATTAGAAGCTCCATACAAAGCTGAAGGCAGTATATCAAAATATGCAATAGTAATTTCAGATAGGGATTTCCCTAAGTGTGACCTGTATGGTGGCTGTTGAACAAGTATGTGCTGCATTAATATGTGCGCATGAAAAGGTGCAAATATCATGTGACTGGGCTGGCTTTAAGGATTACTAGCGCTCTGTACCTTTCCCTACATCCGTATGCTCAGCGGCGTTTTCAAAAATCGTAAATTTTACATATTGAAACCGATACAAATAATCATGAAACCGATACCGATAATTTCCGATATTACATTTTAAAGCATTCATCGGACGATAATTTTGGCATTACGATATTATTTGACATTCCTATACATAATGGGAGCTCACCCTGGAGACGCAGGTTTTCCTGGTACTGGATGATGAAATACTCCTGGCTGTGCTGAAGCTTTCTCAATTCATTCTCAGTCTCCTGTGTGGCTAATCGGAGCTCCTCGAAGGACTGGTTGATCTGCTGATGCCGCTGGGAGAGGCTGTCCAGAACCTGCCCCCCACTCGCACAACTCACCTTAATACAATCGTTTGAATGAATAGAAAGATTAAGGTTGTGTTCTAAAACACAATACTTCCCAATTTACACCATATTCTTCCATAAATGCACAAATCTCATGTTACATGACACACTGAAAGGATCGCCATGACACTTACATTTGAAGCTTCTTGAACCAACTGCTGCTCAGAGAGCAGGATGTGTTTGATGCAGCGTACAAGCTCCAAAGGACAGCGGTCATATGTGTTCTGCACAGACAAAGGATATTTTCTTAATACCGTCATCTGACATCTGTAAGACCTTCCGTAGGAGATTTTAATAAGATACTTTATTGATCCTTTGCAATAAATCACTTTGTTGCACCAACCACATCTACCTATAGTACCGTATGAATCATAAGAATGGAAATGCAAAAATAAAACAACCTCTCAGGATGAAACGATATGAACATTTTATATCACGGTTACTATTAACAAGGTATTGTTGAATGAGCCCTAAAAGTAGGCTACTTACACATATTGAACTATCAAGCCATGTGCACAAACAGACACACAATAGATACTTTCCTTGGCAGAGGAAAACATAGAAGATTGTTCTGCTTCTGAAAAGCCATGTTATATGTTATCTCTTTCCGTTTTAATTTGATAAGGTTTTAGGCTCAGTATTTATTAATGATAAAGGAAAAACAGCATGCTTAATTTCTGGTTGATGTGACATCATATGCGTTCTTTTCCTGTTGATTACAGACACGTTCATTTATGGATCATTATATGTACCATTACTGTGTAGTAGTTATGTTTTAAAATGTTGGTTTATTTTCTGAATACCATAGATAGTCCGGTAACTACTGAAGATATTTTCTGTTATGACCACATTTTAGATAGATAGACAGTTTATTGTTCTTCGGTCAATGGTCAACAAAACAAACAAACAGTTGTACATTCATAGATTGAAAATGAAAATGTTGCAGACCGAAAGGGTTTAGGCTGAAGTTGAACACTTATTGCACCTAACCCTATAAACAATGTCAAGTACAAAATAAACTTCCGAAAATTATGAAATGTCCTTTGCACAACATATTATGATGATACACAACATGAACGTAGTTCAATTATTTACACAGTAAAGGCATGTGAAATATCCTTGCACACGTATTAATAAACCTTTGCACCAAATATATACTATATATACAAACAATTATACTTCCTTTATTATTTATATCCAACATTTAGTTTTTAATTAACATTAATAATAGTATTAACTACAATGTTGATTCAAGAGTGATATATTTTTTCAAGACATTGGTCTTAAAGTGTTTTTTAAATGTGTGAATGGAACTGTAACATTTTAAGGAATCATCCAAGCTGTTCCACAGTTGAACTCCCCTAACAGAAACACATCTGCTTTTTAAGCTCGTTCTTATTTTTGCTTTCTGAAAGAAAGCTGAACCTCTGAGGTCATAGGGATTCTCTCTGGGTTTGAACCTCACCTGTAGACACCCAGGCAGAATGTGGTTATGATCTTTGTAAGTCACAATAGCAGTATTTAGGTCAACAAGATCGTGCAGTTTTAATGTTTTTAATTTAATAAACAGAGCATTTGTATGGTCATGATAACTCACATAATTTACAATTTTAATCGCTTTCTTTTGAAGTAAGAATAGAGAGTTGATGTTTGATTTGTAATTGTTACCCCAGATTTCAACACAATAATTAAGATATGGGAGTATGAAAGAATTATATAACATGTTAAGAGCCTTTTGATTTACAGAGTTTTTAATTTTATGTAACATAGCAATAATTTTTGCCATCTTTGTCTTAAAGGCCCACTGAAATGAGATTTTCTTATTTAAACGTCAATAGCAGGTACATTCTATGTGTCATACTTGATCATTTCGCGATATTGCCATATTTTTGCTGAAAGGATTTAGTAGAGTACATCCACGATAAAGTTCGCAACTGGAGAAAAGCCCTGCCTCTACCGGAAGTCGCAGACGATGACGTCACATGTTGATGGCTCCTCATATATTCACATTGATTTTAAATGGAGCCTCCAACAAAAACAGCTATTCAGACCGAGAAAACAACAATTTCCCCATTAATTTGAGCAAGGATGAAAGATTCGGGTTTGAGGATATTGATAGCGACGAAATAGAAAAGAAAAAAAAACAAAAAAAAAAAGTTAAAAAAAAAACGCAATTGCATTCGTGTTGCATTGAGACGGATTCATATGTTTTTAGAGACATTTACTGGGATAATTCTGGGAAATCCCTTATCTTTCTATTGTGTTGCTAGTGTTTTAGTGAGTTTAACTGTACCTGATAGTCGGAAGTGTACGTCCACGGCCGTGTGTTGACGCGCAGTGTCTCGGGGAAGTCGACGGCAGCTGTATGGACGGCACAAGCTCAGCTGATATCCGGTAAGAGGCACATTTTTAACCACAATTTTCTCACCGAAACCTGCTGGTTGACATGTAGTCGGGATCCATGTCCGCTGTGATCCATACTAAAGTTTCACCTTCGTGAATTTTAAACAAGGAATCACCGTGTGTTTGTGTGGCTAAAGGCTAAAGCTTCCCAACTCCGTCTTTCTACTTTGACTTCTCCAATATTAATTGAACAAATTGCAAAAGATTCAGCAACACAGATGTCCAAAATACTGTGTAATTATGCCGTTAAAGCAGACGACTTTTAACTATAAGTGTACGCAGCGCTCATATTCATAACAGCCCGTGAGGTCACGAGTACACGTCATCATTACGCGACGTTTTCAAGAAAAAAGTCCCGGGAAATTTAAAATTGCAATTTAGTAAACTAAAAAGGCCGTATTGGCATGTGTTGCAATGTTAATATTTCATCATTGATATATAAACTGTAGTAGTGGGTTTCAGTAGGCCTTTAAGTGCATTTATGTACAGTTTCCAATTTAATTCATCATCTATATAGATTCCTAAACATTTTATTGAATACACCCTTTTTATCTCCATGTAATCAGTTCTTATATGACGCTGTATGTTATTTTTCCTATTTCCAAAAATTATATATTTTGTTTTATTTAGGTTGATTGATAGTTTATTGGCATCAAACCATTGCTTTAGTATGTGGAGTTCAATCTCTACAGTCTCTAGGAGTTAGTCAAAGTCTTGCCCAGAACAGTACAGACTTGTATCATCAGCAAAAAGAATACAGTTGAGTTTTTTAAAGATTTTACAAATATCATTAATATACCGTAAAAACAATTTTGGTCTCAGTACAGAACCTTGGGGTACTCCATATGTTATAATCTTTTTATCTGACTGTACATTGTTCATATGCACATACTGCTCTCTGCCACCAAGATAACTTTTCAACCAATCATGAGCAAGACCTCTGATACCATACCTCTGCATTTTCTTAAAAGTAATGTGTGATCGATGGTGTCAAAGGCCTTGCTCAGGTCAATAAAAACACCAACGGCAAACTCCCTCTAATCAATTGCAGTGGTTACCTCCTCAACTAGTTCCATCACTGCCATGGAAGTGGACCTATTAGATCGGAAACCGTATTGGTGTTCACTTAGCAAGTGATGCTTATCAATAAAACTGTCTAATCTTGAAACAAATAATTTTTCAAGGACTTGAAAATTGTGAGAGTAAAGAAATAGGCCTATAGTTAGTTGGTGAACTGATGCTTATCTCCACTTTTGAAGATGGGAATGACTTTTGCCGTTTTGATTTTCTTTGGGAAGTCACCTTTTACAAAAGAAATATTGCAAATATAAGTGAAGGGAACAGTTATAAAAATCAACAATTTCTTTGATCAGAGAAAAGTCCAAGTCACAGCTCTAAAATCCACCATGGGCCATAGCAAAAAATGCGGCGGAAAACCATGCACCTTTTCCAGCCACATATTGTCCTTTACCTAATCGAATTTGTATTTCTGAAGCTGTTTTGTCTTTTTTTCCACGGAGAAGAATGCCTACTGAGGTTGTCACTCGTTTGCATAGCATCGGTCTCGGCGTCATCCCTGTTAGACATGCTTTTGTGTTCTCGTCTGTCCGGTATTTTCGTCACACACGCCAGTGCATCAACCAATGAGATGAGCCACATTGTGTGTTGAAATGGTCACTTGTAAGGGTGCAGTCTGCTCATTGGTCATGGGGCAGTTAAGGGCTGCAGCTTTACCGTAAAATGCAATATAAAGCAACCTGTCATGCAATAATTCCATTGACATTTCAAAGACTTATGATTTACACGGTGATATGGGACAAAGTCTGTCCATTTACATATTGATAAGGCACATGTACTTATATTACAAACTACGAGAAAATTCTTTTTTTTTTAAGCAACCCAAGCTATCTTAGTAGCTTAGACAGCAGCGTGTTAATAGAAGTTTTAATTGGGGTAATATGCTTGTAATGGGGAAAGACGTTAATGTGTCTTGTATTTGTACTACTTTCGCAACAACTCACATTACTTTCTTCTCATTCATTGTGGTAGAGTCACAGTGCATTAAACAGCTGAGTGTTAATTGACTTGAACTTTCAATTGTTCCACTGCAGCCAAACTAAACACCCATTGGATAAATGCTCAGTTCTGTCCTGCCCACGGACACGAGCGTCTCTTAAAGTGAATGAGAAGTGGAATCGGCCTCGGTTGGCCTGAATGCCGAGATTCTGTATGATGATTGGATGATCTGTCTGAGGCTGAATCTCAAAATAAGAAAATTAGCGATTTTGAAATATAAACCAATGACAGAACATTTTTCAAGTTTCATTCAGTTGTTCCATGTTCACATGGAGAACTTTAGAGTCTTGTAAGGTATGCTTTCTTTGTAAAATCTAGCATCTTAATATCTTTAATCTATCATTAGAGATTGGATTTGTGTTTCGAAAGAAGCTGAAAATGGGCTTTACCTATGTGAAAGACCAGTGGCCGCCACTGGTATACAGCCTGTCCTACATTGTACAATAAGCAGCAACAAAAAATAGAACATTAAATATAGAGCAAAACGATGCAATATAAACAATACATGTTAATATTAATTACTAATAACACACATTTGATTTTAAATGTATTTTTGGCCTTTTTGGTACCTAGCCACGCCCCCACCTCCACAAGTATATTGACAATCTGGGGGAAACCCTGTATCTGACTTACCAGTTTTGCTGGTTTACCTTTAGTTGATTTGCATAGTGTCCCAGCTTGATCTTGAGAAGAAAACCATCCTCCCCTCCCTGAAGCTGTGCTTTCCTCAGGAGCTCCGCCACCAGGTTATCCAGAAGGCGCTTGGCTTTGGTTTCCTCTGCTGGGTTATCCAACTCTACTGAATTCCTGGAGGCGCATTTGTTGTGATAATCATTTCACCGGACAAAACGTCTTCCACAAATATGCAATTCTCTTTGACATAATTATTAGTAAACAACTGATACAAAAAGTTTACACTGGAACCAGTGAGTCTTTGGAGTTAGATTTACATGTACGCCCCATCTAATTAGTTTTATTTGCAATATGGCCCGCTTCCGCACAAGTGCAGCTGGGATAGGCTCCAGCTCCCCTGTCCAAGAGGGACAAAAACAAATATGTCACACACTTACAGGAAATACATGGTGTTTCACAAAACCAGGAAAAGGCATTAAGCCTGGAAAAATTGGTTATCCTGGATTAATTTAGAGTCAAGTCGGTTGCAAAAAAGAATGTCAAGAATGTGCCAAACAAGCAACTATAGCGATTTATTCTCTAAAGGCTCACAATCCAGGACACATTTAATCTTTTAGTAACTTTGCCATTCTGTCAGCATAGGACCGAACAATTGTTGAAAATAATCAAGGGATCAATGCTGTATGCCTGCTTACTTCACTTTGTGATCTTATGTGTGAAATCGTCAGTGGCATCGAGAGCGAGCAACCACAGCTTTTTATGATTGTATTCACTGCCACTTCAATTGCAACCTCAACTCATTGACACAATGTTTATTTCTTCTTTTCACAATTTGATTGACCAAAAACACGTGGTAGACGGTAGTTTTTGCTTTTGTTTAGGTAGTGTGCAGTATGCACTGTTGACTTTGGTTTGCTTAGACATCCATCCATCCATTTTCTACTGCTTGTCCCTTTTGGGGTCGCGGGGGTGCTGGAAACTATCTTAGCTGCATTCAGGCGGAAGGCGGCGTACACCCTGGACAAGTCGCTATCTCATCACAGGGCCAACACATATAGACAAACAACATTCACACTCACATTCACACACTAGGGCCAATTTAGTGTTGCCAATCCAAATTATATGTAATAAAAGAAAATAATGAATTAGTTTAAATATTGTGTTATCATTAAACTGTCCCGCACTCTAAATAAATTACTTGAAAGATTTACAGTTTCAGATGTGATCGGTATTGGTATTCGCCAATCTCACTCATGGATGATCGGAATTAGCAGCATTAAACAATGATTGGAAAATTATACCTAATTCCAATTATTATAATATAGAATACAAGCTGTGCTTAGGGCCCCACAATTCAATACAAGTTGGCTCAGGTAAAATGTCAAGGAACTTTATATTAAATTTAAAAACAAAAATATCTGAGTCCTTCCCTTCATTGTCACTATCCATCTTCTTCCGCTTATCTGAAGGTCGGTTCGCGGAGGCAACAGCCTAAGCAGGGAAACCCAGACTTCCCTCTCCCCAGCCACTTCGTCTAGCTCTTCCCGGGGGATCCCGAGGCGTTCCCAGGCCAGCCGGGAGACATAGTCTTCCCAACGTGTCCTGGGTCTTCCCCGTGGCCTCCTACCGGTTGGACGTGCCCTAAACACCTCCCTAGGGAGGCGTTCGGGTGGCATCCTGACCAGATGCCCGAACCACCTCATCTGGTTCCTCTTGATGTGAAGGAGCAGCGGCTTTACTTTGAGTTCCTCCCGGATGGCAGAGCTTCTCACCCTATCTCTAAGGGAAAGCCCCGCAACACGGCGGAGGAAACTCATTTCGGACCGCTTGTACCCGTGAGCTTATCCTTTCGGTCATGACCCAAAGCTCATGACCATAGGTGAGGGTGGGAACGTAAATCGACCAGTAAATTGAGAGCTTAGCCTTCCGGCTCAGGTCCTTCTCCACCACAACGGATCGGTACAACGTCTGCATTACTGAAGACGCAGCACCGATCCGCCTGTCGATCTCACGATCCACTCTTCCCTCACTCGTGAACAAGACTCCCAGGTACTTGAACTCCTCCACTTGGGGCAGGGTCTCCTCCCCAACAAGTAGATGGCATTCCACCCTTTTCCGGGCGAGAACCGTGGACTTGGACTTGGAGGTGCTGATTCTCATTCCGGTCGCTTCACACTCGGCTGCGAACCGATCCAGTGAGAGCTGAAGATCCCGGTCAGATGAAGCCATCAGGACCACATCATCTGAAAAAAGCAGAGACCTAATCTTGCGGTCACCAAACCAGAACCCCTTAACGCCTTGACTGCACTTAGAAATACTGTCCATAAAAGTTATGAACAGAATCGGTGACAAAGGACAGCCTTGGCTGAGTCCAACCCTCACTAGAAATGTGTTCGACTTACTGCCGGCAACGCGGACCAAGCTCTGGCACTATTCGTACAGGGAGCGGACCGCCACAATAAGACAGTCCGGTACCCCATACTCTCTGAGCACTCCCCACAGGACTTCCCGAGGGACACGGTCGAATGCCTTCTCCAAGTCCACAAAGCACATGTAGACTGGTTGGGCAAACTCCCATGCACCCTCAAGAGTGCCGAGACTATAGAGCTACTCCACAGTTCCACGACCAGGACGAAAACCACACTGTTCCTCCTGAATCCTAGGTTCGACTATCCGGCGTAGCCTCCTCTCCAGTACACCTGAATAGACCTTACCGGGAAGGCTGAGGAGTGTGATCCCACGATAGTTGAAACACACCCTCCGGCCCCCCTTCTTAAAGAGAGGAACCACCACCCCGGTCTGCCAATCCAGAGGTACCGCCCCCGATGTCCACGCGATGCTGCAGAGTCTTGTCAACCAAGACAGCCCCACAGCATCCAGAGCCTTAAGGAACTCCGGGCGGATCTCATTCACCCCTGGGGCCTTGCCACCGCGGAGCTTTTTAACTACCTCAGCGACCTCAGCCCCAGAAATAGGAGAGTCCACCACAGATTCCCCAGGTACTGCTTCCTCATAGGAAGATGTGTTAGTGGGATTGAGGAGGTCTTCGAAGTATTCCTTCCACCTATCCACAACATCCGCAGTCGAGGTCAGCAGAACACCATCCGCACCATACACGGTGTTGATAGTGCACTGCTTCCTCTTCCTGAGGCGGCGGACAGTGGTCCAGAATCGCTTCGAAGCCGTCCGGAAGTCGTTTTCCATGGCTTCCCCGAACTCCTCCCATGTCCGAGTTTTTGCCTCCGCGACCGCTGAAGCTGCACACCGCTTGGCCTGTCGGTACCTGTCCACTGCCTCCGGAGTCCTTTGAGCCAAAAGGACCCGATAGGACTCCTTCTTCACTTCTTCAGCTTGACGGCATCCCTCACCGCTGGTGTCCACCAAGGGGTTTTAGGATTGCCGCCCCGACAGGCACCAACTACCTTGCGGCCACAGCTCCGATCAGCCGCCTCGACAATAGAGGTACGGAACATGGTCCACTCGGACTCAATGTCCAGCACCTCCCTCGCGACATGTTCAAAGTTCTTCCGGAGGTGGGAATTGAAACTTTCTCTGACAGGAGACTCTGCCAGACGTTCCCAGCAGACCCTCACAATGCTTTTGGGCCTGCCAGGTCTGTCCGGCATCCTCCCCCACCATCGCAGCCAACTCACCACCAGGTGGTGATCGGTAGAAAGCTCCGCCCCACTCTTCACCCGGGTGTCCAAAACATAAGGCCGCAAATCCGATGACACAACTACAAAGTCAATCATGAAACTGCGGCCTAGGGTGTCCTGGGGCCAAGTGCACATATGGACACCCTTATGTTTGAAGATGGTGTTTGTTATGGACAAACTGTGACGAGCACAAAAATCCAATAACAAAACACCACTCGGGTTCAGATCCGGGCGGCCATTCTTCCCAATGACGCCTTTCCAGGTTTCACTGTCGCTGCCAACATGAGCGTTGAAGCCCCCCAGTAGGACAAGGGAATCATCCGGGGGAGCACTTTCCAGAACTCCCTCGAGTGTACCCAAAAAGGGTGGGTACTCTGAACTGCTGTTTGGTGCATAAGCACAAACAACAGTCAGGCCCCCTCCCCCCACCCGAGGGCGGGGGAGGCTACCCTTTCGTCCACCGGGTTGAACTCCAACGTGCAGGCTTTGAGCCGGGGGGAAACAAGAATTGCCACCCCAGCCCGTCGCCTCTCACTGCCGGCAACGCCAGAGTGGAAGAGGGTCCAGTCCCTCTCGAGAGAAGTGGTTCCAGAGCCCTTGCTGTGCGTCGAAGTGAGTCCGGCTGTATCCAGCCGGAACTTCTCCACTTCGCGCACTAGCTCAGGCTCTTTCCCCCCAGTGAGGTGATGTTCCACCTCCCAAGAGCTAGCTTCTGTAGCCGAGGATCGGACCGCCAAGTGCCCTGCCTTCGGCTGCCGCCCAGCTCACATTGCACCCGACCTCTATGGCCCCTGCTATGGGTGGTGAGCCCATTGGAGGGGTGACCCACGTTGCCTCTTCGGGCTGTGCCCGGCCGGGCCCCATGGGAACAGAACCGGCCACCAGGCGCTCGCCATCGTGCCCAACCTCCGGGCCTGGCTCCAAAGGGGGGCCCCGGTGACCCGCGTCCGGGCGAGGGAAATCTGGGTCCATGCTTTGTCTTCTTTATAAAGATCTTCGAGCTGCTCTTTGTCTGATCCCTCACCTAGAACCTGTTTGCCTTGAAAGACCCTACCAGGGGCCATAAAGCCCCCGGACAACATAGCTCCTAGGATCATTGGGACACGCAAACACCTCTACCACGATAAGGTTGTAATGACACAATTCCCAATTATATATTTACAGTAGTAGTTAATTTCTTTGTCAGTAAAGGAAACGTCTCAGATTTGATTATTGGTCAGTGTTTGTGGGAGGAAGGGGTCACAATTTGATTATTTGTGTTAACTATATTTTTCACAAAAAAAATCAACCATTGAATAATTTCTTAAATATACCCTATTTAACATGAGTAAATTACACTTGGACCACATAAAAGCATAGTGACTTCTACATTAAGCCCGTCAGCTACAGTCTGCTATTATTTTTCTTTCTTTTTTGAACAGTGTTTGTGTTGCTTTTTTATTGTTCCTTTTACTTTTTTTAATTGGTAAAGAAGCAACTGTAAAAAGATACATATCCTTGTTCTATTTCTCCATCAGCTATCAATTTTGTGGTCTTATTTAAGTGATCCAGGCTCTGCAAATGTATAACCAAATTATTTCAAGAGAGCCCTAACAAGGTTTAGTCAAGCCACAATTTCTCATTTATCCTGCGTGTCTTCATTCTACTTTTGTCTTTTGTGCTATTTCCCTCAGATTTACAAAAGATGTGCATGTATAAAAAAAAAAAAAAAAGATCTATTAAGTTTGTGCACCAAGATTCGCGTCTCTTAACTCTTGAGTCATGGACATTTTCTGCTTTTTTTCCCATATTTGACAAATCACTTAAATTTAAAAAGGTAGGAGGGCTGGAATATATATATATATATATATATATACATATATATATATACATATATCCTTGTTGAGGGTGTACCCCGCCTTCCGCCCGATTGTAGCTGAGATGGGCACCAGCGCCCCCCGCGACCCTGAAAGGGAATAAGCGGTAGAAAATGGATGGGTGGATAGAGATAGAGATAAATATATATATATATATATATATATATATGCATATATACACACACACACAGTATATATACACATATACATAACATATAGAAGGGATGTCCCGATCCAGGTTTTTGCACTTCCGATCCGATACCGATATTGTTTTTGTACTTCCGATCCGATACCGATACTGGCCTATCCGAGCATGTATTAAAGTTATTTAGCCTACTTAGTTGTCAGATTCATGCTGGAAAGGATTTTTGTACTCTTGATAACAACTAGCCAGCTGAATTAAGTGAGTTTGAATAATACACAATAGTTGGTATTCAAGGATAAACACAAAATTTCATAAATTATACATGACAAACAGAGATGGCATCGTTAAACAGTAAAAAAGTGAAAAGTATAAAGTTCAAATAATGCTGTAAATGTTATGAAAAAGAGCAAAACACACAAACTGAGTGGGATAAAATGTCTATAACTCAGCATCAATACTTGCTCTTGAACAAGTGTAAACTTAAAAAAATATATATATATATATATATATATCTACACACTCCCTTCAATTGTTTGCCCCAGTCAGGGGGTGGGGGGCTAACAATTGAAGTCCAAGCATAATGGGGAGATTTTTCCTAACAAAGACAAGCACTTCAAGATGCTCAGGTGTCAGCCAGCGCCTGTGTTCATCTATGATGAGCGCTAAAAAGCCTCTCACTCTAAAGATTCATTGAAATGTCTTACAACTTTACCACCACGCTTGACTTTATTGTGGCATGTTTTACACTCCACCTCTTCATCTTTTTCGTTTTGTGGGGTAAAATAATCCCACACAGCTGACATTTTTACCATAACTTTTAATTTACACGGCCGTCTGAACGGTTGAAACACAGACTTGTGGATGTTTTGAAGGTGTGCTGGAAAATGCGGAACGCAGTGTATGGAGCAGCAGAAGAGTGTAATGTATTATTTAAATCGGTGCGTTGGAAAACACAGACCGGAGTTTTTTGGCAAATATCGGCAGCCGATCCGATCCAAATATCGGATCGGGACAACCCTAATATATACATACATACATACATACATACATAATATATATATATATATATATATATATATATATATATATATATATATATATATATATATATACACACACACATATATATATATATCCATACATACATATATATATATACTGTATATACATACATAAATATATATATATATACACATACACACATATATATGTATATATATACACACACACACTTACATATATATATATATATATACACACAAACACATATATATGTATATATATATACACACACACACACACACACACATATATATATATATATATATATATATATATATATATACACACACATATATATGTATATATATATACACATATACACACATATATATATATATATATATATATATGTATATATATACACACACACACATATATATATATGTGTATATATATATATATATATATATATATATATACACACATACACACACACACACATATATATATATATATATATATATATATATATATATATATATATATACACACACACACACACACACACACACACACACACATATATGTATATATACATATATACACACACATATGTATGTATATATATACATATATACACACATACATATATGTATATATATATACACATACATACACACACATATATATATATTTATATGTGTGTGTATGTATATATATATATATATATATATATATATATATACATACACACACACACACACACACACACACATACAAACTCTGTTTCAATATGAGTTGAGAAATTGTGTTAGATGTAAATATAAACGAAATACAATGATTTGTAAATCCTTTTCAACCCACATTCAGTTGAATATGCTACAAAGACAACATATTTGATGTTCAAACTGAAAAACTTTTTTTTTTGTGCAAATAATCATTAACTTTAGAATTTGATGTAAGCAACACGTGACAAAGAAGTTGGGAAAGGTGGCAATAAATACAAACACTTGTTAGGAACATCCCACAGGTGTGCAGGCTAATTGGGAACAGGTGTGTGCCATGATTGGGTATAAAAACAGCTTCCCAAAAAATGCTCTGTTTTTCACAAGAAAGGATGGGTCGAGGAGCACCCCTTTGTTCACAACTAAATGAGCAAATAGCCAAACAGTTTAAGAACAACATTTCTCAAAGTGCAATTGCAAGAAATTTAGGGATTTCATCATCTACGGTCCATAATATTATCAAAAGGTTCAGAGAATATGGAGAAATCACTCCATGTAAGCGGCATGGCCGGAAACCAACATTAAATGACCGTGACCTTCGATCCCTCAGACAGCACTGTATCAAAAACCGACATCAATCTCAAAAGATAATCACCACATGGGCTCAGGAACACTTCAGAAAACCACTGTCACTAAATACAGTTAGTCGCTACATCTGTAAGTGCAAGTTAAAGCTCTGATATGCAAAGCGAAAGCCATTTATCAACAACGTCCAGAAACACTGCCGGCTTCTCTGGGCCCAAGATCATCCAAGATGGACTGATGCAAAGTGGAAAAGTGTTCTGTGGTCTGATGAGTCCACATTTTCAATTGGGGAAGCGAACCATCCAGACTTTTATCGACGGAAAGTTCAAAAGCCACCATCTGTGACGATATGGGGGTGCATTAGTGCCCAAGGCATGGGTAACTTACACATCTGTGAAGGCACCATTAATCCTGAAAGGTACATACAGGTTTTGGAACAACATATTCTGCCATCTAAGCGCCGTTTTTTTCAAGGACGCCCCTGCTCTTTCCAGCAAGACAATGCCAAGCCACATTCAGCACGTGTTACAACAGCGTGGCTTCAAAAAAAAAAAAAAAAAGAGTGTGGGTACTTTCCTGGCCCGCCTGCAGTCCAGACCTGTCTCCCATCGAAAATGTGTGGCGCATTATGAAGCGTAAAATACGACAGCGGAGAACCCGGACTGTTGAACGACTGAAGCTCTACATAAAACAAGAATGGGAAAGAATTCTACTTTCAAAGCTTAAACAATTAGTTTCCTCAGTTCCCAAACATTTATTGAGTGTTGTTAAAAGAAAAGGTGATTCAACACAGTGGTGAACATGCCCTTTCCCAATTACTTTGGCACATGTTGCAGCCATGGAATTCTAAGTTAATTATTATTTGCAAAAAAAAAATGAAGTTTATGAGTTTGAACATCAAATATCTTGTCTTTGTAGTGCATTCAATTGAATATGAGTTGAAAAGGATTCGCAAATCATTGTATTCCATTTATATTTACATTTAACACAATTTCCCAACTCATAACGGGGTTTGTATATGTATGTATATTTTACATATATATTACATTGTTATTATGGTAAATTTTTGGTTAAATTTTTTACCTTTTGTTTTTGCCCTCTTTTTGTGCCCTTGTCTGCATTATCCTTTCTATCCTTTGTAACTGGGCTACTGTTTGAAACAACATCCCGTGTGGACCATTAAAGTTTGTCTAAGTCGAAACAAAACACCACATTATATGTCTCCTAATAGGTGCAATTTTGTGGTTCTTGTACACACACCATAATAATATCCGTATGTTGAAGGACAGTACGTCAGACTATGATAGCAGTAATGTGCCAACAATCCATCAAGCTGTGGGATTCCTAGTTTACCAAAGTTGTACTAAAACATTTTGACAGATTTATGAGCACTCAATGGAACATCAAAGTTTTGGGCTTGGTGGCTAACCTGTACTTGCTAACATCATTTATTGAACAGGGGGTGTCAACCTTCTTTCCACATGTTTGTCTTATGTGTGACTATTATTATAATTTTGTCATATACCAAATAAAACTGTTTTTGTAAGCACAACCAGAATTAATCCATACATTTGGCACCCCCTGGTTATAAGGCGCACTGTCAATTTTTGAGAAAATTGAAGGGTTTTAAGTGCGTCTTATAGTACAAAAATTATGGTAATTTTTTTAGTTGTGTATATTCGAGGGTCTTCCAACCCCTCCTTAACAGAGACAGAACTAATGTATTGCTTTCGGTTGATATTTTATTCAAGTGCAAAATTTGACTATTAAATATTATTTTCATTTTTGTTGTTGTTTTATTTAACTTAGATATTTAAAAAAATATATTACAATGACAATGTTTTAAATATAAAATAAATACAAGTTTATTGCATTTGAAAGAGAATTATTTCACTATTATTATGTATTATCGTTAAGTCAATGGTTAATTTCGTCTCAAAATAATGTTGACCATAGAATCGTTTATAGTGACCAACAATCATTTGATGGTCACTATATTGCCCAGCAAAATTGTTAATTGCCCAGGCCAATTTGTTCTTTAAAATGTCCATCCATGCATCCATTTTCTACCGCTTGTCCCTGTCGGGGTCACGGGGAGTACTGAAGCCTATCTCAGCTTAATTCGAGGTTCACCATGGACAAGTCGCTACCTCTTCACAGGGCCAACAGATAAACAGACAAATGTGTCTTATGTTAAAATATTTGGGGTTCTGGAACATCCATCCATCCATCCATCCATTTTCTACCGCTTATTCCCTTTTGGGGTCGCGGGGGGCGCTGGCGCCTATCTCAGCTACAATCGGGCGGAAGGCGGGGTACACCCTGGACAAGTCGCCACCTCATCGCAGGGCCAACACAGATAGACAGACAACATTCACACTCACATTCACACACTAGGGCCAATTTAGTGTTGCCAATCAACCTATCCCCAGGTGCATGTCTTTGTAAGTGGGAGGATTGATTGAATTTGTATTATTTCCTAGGGGAAATACAGTCCGTCTGACCTTTTGAAACAGATTACTTCTATAAATACTGCAGGTAAAATTTGGACATGACCCAGTCTAGTTTAATGAAGGAATTACAATGAGATTGGTCTTCCTACCAAAGTTGCCCCTCTATCCACTGGGCCAAGTAGTGCCGCACTTCGATGGGAAAATGCTGGCCATACAGCGCCTGCATCTGGTGTAAGGCTTCTCCCTGCAGCTGTTGAGCCTGCATCCACATGGCCATGGTGCTCCTGTGGAAGCAGAAACATGAAGGATGAGACAGGAAAAGAATGAGAGAGAGAGAGAGAGAGAGAGAGAGAGAGAGAGAGAGAGAGAGAGAGAGAGAGAGAGAGAGAGAGAGAGAGAGAGAGAGAGAGGCAGAGGAGGGAAAGCAAGAGAACAAGTTACTGTTTTGATCATTTATACTGACATGATATTACATTATAGCTTCGAACTCATCATTAACTTGTGCAATTCATATAAAGTTAAAGTTAAAGTACCAATTGATTGTCCAACGCATACTAGATGTGGCGAAATTATTCTCTGCATTTGACCCATCACCGTTTATATATTTGTGTTCTGATTTTCTATGACTTTGACTATCCTTGCCTTATTTTAATGCCTTGCACGCATTAAAGTAATCCCCGCAATTCCCCCCAAAGTGAATCAACTCACTGGAAAATAAAGACAATATAACATACATCCATAAACGTGGAGGCATATGCAAAAGTGCAATATATATATCCGTACAGTAATCTATTTATTTATTTCTACACCTTCATTATTTTCTGTACGCCACAGTTCAAATTTGAATGACAGTAAAAAGGAAGTCTAAGTCTAAGTCTTAACGTTGTTGTAAGCTTTACACCAATCTCGCGCACTTTGCAAATTATACGTCATTTCCATTGTGCGCAAGCAATTTGCATATCGCAAGACGAGATTTAAGACGAGATTTTGTGGTTGGTTTAGTCAGTAACCCTACATTATTATATTTTATAAACAGTAAACCAAGTTGTGGTAGTAGTTTAGTCAGTAGTTTAGTCGTGGATTTACACTGTATAGTGGTTAGGGCAGTGGTTCTTAACCTTGTTGGAGGTACTGAACCCCACCTGTTTCATATGTGCATTTCCCGAACCCTTCTTTAGTGAAAAATATATATATATTTTTTTTTTCAAATTCAAGAAAAAGTCATACGTTTTTTTACTGGAGCACAAAATTAACCGTGCATGACCATCACCTTGTTTAAAGAACAAAACCAACACAGTGCATGAACTCACAACGAATCACACACCTTATACACATTACTATGAATTGATTAACATGGACCCCGACTTAAACAAGTTGAAAAACCTATTTGGGTTTTTCCATTTAGTGGTCAATTGTACGGAATATGTACTGTACTGTGTAAACTGTACTGTTACATATAATGTATTTTCTTCCTTTGCAATCTGTGAGTAAAAGTT